>NW_027278493.1:0-190205 GCF_030028105.1 Mobula birostris
GAAATGTATACTATTTGTATTGTAAAAGCATTGCATGCACTGAGAAAACAACTTTTTTGTCTTGATGTGCACAGGTATGAAACAACTTTGAGACATCTCAGAATCATGTGGGAAGTTAATCTAAGTTGTTTCCATTTGGTTTGCAGTAAGTACTTTGGTGTAAAATTGAAATGTATACTATTTGTATTGTCTAAGCACTGCATTCACTGAGATAACAACTTTTTGTGTTGATGTGTACAGCCATGAAACAACTTTCAAACTACTCATAATCATGTGGGAAGTTAACCTAAGGTGTTTCCATTAGGTTGCAGTAAGTACTTTGGTATAAAATTCAGATGTGTCCTACCTTAATGTCAGATCATAGTAGTACTGAGAAAGTAACTTTTTTGTCTTGATGAACTGAGGCATGAAACAACTTTAAACCAAGTCATACTCATGTGGGAAGTTAACCAAATGTGTTTGCATTAGGTTTGCAGTCAGGACTTTTGAGTACAATTGAAATGTATACTACTTTTATGTCAAAGCATTCTATTCACTGTGAAATCAACTTTTTTGTCTTTATGTGCACAGGTATGAAACAACTTTCAGACATCTCAGAATCATGTGGGAAGTTAACCTAAAGTGTTTCCATTAGGTTTGCAGTAAGGGCTTTGGTGTAAAATAGAAATGTATACTATTTGTATTGTCTAAGCATTGCATGCACTGAGAAAACAACTTTTTTGTCTTGATGTGCACAGGTATGAAACAACTTTCAGACATCTCAGAATCATGTGGGAAGTTAATCTAAGTTGTTTCCATTAGGTTTGCAGTAAGTACTTTGGTGTAAAATTGAAATGTATACTATTTGTATTGTCTAAGCACTGCATTCACTGAGATAACAACTTTTTTGTGTTGATGTGTACAGCCATGAAACAACTTTCAAACTACTCATAATCATGTGGGAAGTTAACCTAAGGTGTTTCAATTAGTTTGCAGTAAGTACTTTGGTATAAAATTCAGATGTGTCCTACCTTAATGTCAGATCATAGTAGTACTGAGAAAGTAACTTTTTTGTCTTGATGAACTGAGGCATGAAACAACTTTAAACCTAGTCATACTCATGTGGGAAGTTAACCAAATTTGTTTGCATTAGGTTTGCAGTCAGGACTTTTGAGTACAATTGAAATGTATACTACTTTTATGTCAAAGCATTCTATTCACTGTGAAATCAACTTTTTTGTCTTTATGTGCACAGGTATGAAACAACTTTCAGACATCTCAGAATCATGTGGGAAGTTAACCTAAAGTGTTTCCATTAGGTTTGCAGTAAGTGCTTTGGTGTAAAATAGAAATGTATACTATTTGTATTGTCTATGCATTGCATGCACTGAGATAACAACTTTTTTGTGTTGATGTGTACAGCCATGAAACAACTTTCAAACTACTCATAATCATGTGGAAAGTTAACCTAAGGTGTTTCCATTAGGTTTGCAGTAAATGCTTTGGTGTAAAATTGAAATGTATTCTATATGTATTGTAAAAGCATTGCATGCACTGAGAAAACAACTTTTTTGTCTTGATGTGCACAGGTATGAAACAACTTTCAGACATCTCAGAATCATGTGGGAAGTTAATCTAAGTTGTTTCCATTAGGTTTGCAGTAAGAGCTTTGGTGTAAAATTGAAATGTATACTATTTGTATTGTCTAAGCACTGCATGCTCTGAGATAACAACTTTTTTGTGTTGATGTGTACAGCCATGAAACAACTTTCAAACTACTCATAAACATGTGGGAAGTTAACCTAAGGTGTTTCCATTAGTTTGCAGTAAGTACTTTGGTATAAAATTCAGATGTGTCCTACCTTAACGTCAGACATAGTAGTACTGAGAATGTAACTTTTTTGTCTTGATGAACTGAGGCATGAAACAACTTTAAACCTAGTCATACTCATGTGGGAAGTTAACCAAATGTGTTTGCATTAGGTTTGCAGTCAGGACTTTTGAGTACAATTGAAATGTATACTACTTTTATGTCAAAGCATTCTATTCTCTGTGAAATCAACTTTTTTGTCTTTATGTGCACAGGTATGAAACAACTTTCAGACATCTCTGAATCATGTGGGAAGTTAATCTAAAGTGTTTCCATTAGGTTTGCAGTAAGTGCTTTGGTGTAAAATTGAAATGTATACTATTTGTATTGTCTAAGCATTGCATGCACTGAGATAACAACTTTTTTGTCTTGATGTGTACAGCCATGAAACAACTTTCAAACTACTCATAATCATGTGGAAAGTTAACCTAAGGTGTTTCCATTAGGTTTGCAGTAAGTGCTTTGGTGTAAAATTGAAATGTATACTATTTGTATTGTAAAAGCATTGCATGCACTGTGAAATCAACTTTTTTGTCTTGATGTGCACAGGTATGAAACAACTTTGAGACATCTCAGAATCATGTGGGAAGTTAATCTAAGTTGTTTCCATTAGGTTTGCAGTAAGTACTTTGGTGTAAAATTGAAATGTATACTATTTGTATTGTCTAAGCACTGCATTCACTGAGATAACAACTTTTTTGTGTTGATGTGTACAGCCATGAAACAACTTTCAAACTACTCATAATCATGTGGGAAGTTAACCTAAGGTGTTTCAATTAGTTTGCAGTAAGTACTTTGGTATAAAATTCAGATGTGTCCTACCTTAATGTCAGATCATAGTAGTACTGAGAAAGTAACTTTTTTGTCTTGATGAACTGAGGCATGAAACAACTTTAAACCTAGTCATACTCATGTGGGAAGTTAACCAAATTTGTTTGCATTAGGTTTGCAGTCAGGACTTTTGAGTACAATTGAAATGTATACTACTTTTATGTCAAAGCATTCTATTCACTGTGAAATCAACTTTTTTGTCTTTATGTGCACAGGTATGAAACAACTTTCAGACATCTCAGAATCATGTGGGAAGTTAACCTAAAGTGTTTCCATTAGGTTTGCAGTAAGTGCTTTGGTGTAAAATAGAAATGTATACTATTTGTATTGTCTATGCATTGCATGCACTGAGATAACAACTTTTTTGTGTTGATGTGTACAGCCATGAAACAACTTTCAAACTACTCATAATCATGTGGAAAGTTAACCTAAGGTGTTTCCATTAGGTTTGCAGTAAATGCTTTGGTGTAAAATTGAAATGTATTCTATATGTATTGTAAAAGCATTGCATGCACTGAGAAAACAACTTTTTTGTCTTGATGTGCACAGGTATGAAACAACTTTCAGACATCTTAGAATCATGTGGGAAGTTAATCTAAGTTGTTTCCATTAGGTTTGCAGTAAGAGCTTTGGTGTAAAATTGAAATGTATACTATTTGTATTGTCTAAGCACTGCATGCACTGAGATAACAACTTTTTTGTGTTGATGTGTACAGCCATGAAACAACTTTCAAACTACTGATAATCATGTGGGAAGTTAACCTAAGGTGCTTCAATTAGTTTGCAGTAAGCACTTTGGTGTAAAATTGAGATGTATACCACCTTAATGTCAGAGCATAGTAGTACTGAGAAAGTAACTTTTTTGTCTTGATGAACTGAGGCATGAAACAATTTTAAACCTAGTCATACTCATGTGGGAAGTTAACCAAATGTGTTTGCATTAGGTTTGCAGTCAGGACTTTTGAGTACAATTGAAATGTATACTACTTTTATGTCAAAGGATTCTATTCTCTGTGAAATCAACTTTTTTGTCTTTATGTGCACAGGTATGAAACAACTTTCAGACATCTCTGAATCATGTGGGAAGTTAATCTAAAGTGCTTCCATTAGGTTTGCAGTAAGTGCTTTGGTGTAAAATTGAAATGTATACTATTTGCATTGTAAAAGCATTGCATGCACTGAGAAAACAACTTTTTTGTCTTGATGTGCACAGGTATGAAACAACTTTCAGACATCTCAGAATCATGTGGGAAGTTAATCTAAGTTGTTTCCATTAGGTTTGCAGTAAGTACTTTGGTGTAAAATTGAAATGTATACTATTTGTATTGTCTGAGCATTGCATTCACTGAGATAACAACTTTTTTGTGTTGATGTGTACAGCCATGAAACAACTTTCAAACTACTCATAATCATGTGGGAAGTTAACCTAAGGTGCTTCAATTAGTTTGCAGTAAGCACTTTGGTGTAAAATTGAGATGTATACTACCTTAATGTCAGAGCATAGTAGTACTGAGAAAGTAACTTTTTTGTCTTGATGAACTGAGGCATGAAACAACTTTAAACCTAGTCATACTCATGTGGGAAGTTAACCAAATTTGTTTGCATTAGGTTTGCAGTCAGGACTTTTGAGTACAATTGAAATGTATACTACTTTTATGTCAAAGCATTCTATGCACTGTGAAATCAACTTTTTTGTCTTTATGTGCACAGGTATGAAACAACTTTCAGACATCTCAGAATCATGTGGGAAGTTAACCTAAGTTGTTTCCATTAGGTTTGCAGTAAGTACTTTGGTATAAAATTGAAATGTATACTATTTGTATTGTCTGAGCATTGCATTCACTGAGATAACAACTTTTTTGTGTTGATGTGTACAGCCATGAAACAACTTTCAAACTACTCATAATCATGTGGGAAGTTAACCTAAGGTGCTTCAATTAGTTTGCAGTAAGCACTTTGGTGTAAAATTGAGATGTATACTACCTTAATGTCAGATCATAGTAGTACTGAGAAAGTAACTTTTTTGTCTTGATGAACTGAGGCATGAAACAACTTTAAACCTAGTCATTCTCATGTGGGAAGTTAACCAAATGTGTTTGCATTAGGTTTGCAGTCAGGACTTTTGAGTACAATTGAAATGTATACTACTTTTATGTCAAAGCATTCTATTCACTGTGAAATCAACTTTTTTGTCTTTATGTGCACAGGTATGAAACAACTTTCAGACATCTCAGAATCATGTGGGAAGTTAACCTAAAGTGTTTCCATTAGGTTTGCAGTAAGTGCTTTGGTGTAAAATAGAAATGTATACTATTTGTATTGTCTATGCATTGCATGCACTGAGATAACAACTTTTTTGTGTTGATGTGTACAGCCATGAAACAACTTTCAAACTACTGATAATCATGTGGAAAGTTAACCTAAGGTGTTTCCATTAGTTTTGCAGTAAGTGCTTTGGTGTAAAATTGAAATGTATACTATTTGTATTGTAAAAGCATTGCATGCACTGAGAAAACAACTTTTTTGTCTTGATGTGCACAGGTATGAAACAACTTTGAGACATCTCAGAATCATGTGGGAAGTTAATCTAAGTTGTTTCCATTAGGTTTGCAGTAAGTACTTTGGTGTAAAATTGAAATGTATACTATTTGTATTGTCTAAGCACTGCATTCACTGAGATAACAACTTTTTTGTGTTGATGTGTACAGCCATGAAACAACTTTCAAACTACTCATAATCATGTGGGAAGTTAACCTAAGGTGTTTCAATTAGTTTGCAGTAAGTACTTTGGTATAAAATTCAGATGTGTCCTACCTTAATGTCAGATCATAGTAGTACTGAGAAAGTAACTTTTTTGTCTTGATGAACTGAGGCATGAAACAACTTTAAACCTAGTCATACTCATGTGGGAAGTTAACCAAATGTGTTTGCATTAGGTTTGCAGTCAGGACTTTTGAGTACAATTGAAATGTATACTACTTTTATGTCAAAGCATTCTATTCACTGTGAAATCAACTTTTTTGTCTTTATGTGCACAGGTATGAAACAACTTTTAGACATCTCAGAATCATGTGGGAAGTTAACCTAAAGTGTTTCAATTAGGTTTGCAGTAAGTGCTTTGGTGTAAAATAGAAATGTATACTATTTGTATTGTCTAAGCATTGCATGCACTGAGATAACAACTTTTTTGTGTTGATGTGTACAGCTATGAAACAACTTTCAAACTACTCATAATCATGTGGAAAGTTAACCTAAGGTGTTTCCATTAGGTTTGCAGTAAATGCTTTGGTGTAAAATTGAAATGTATTCTATATGTATTGTAAAAGCATTGCATGCACTGAGAAAACAACTTTTTTGTCTTGATGTGCACAGGTATGAAACAACTTTCAGACATCTCAGAATCATGTGGGAAGTTAATCTAAGTTGTTTCCATTAGGTTTGCAGTAAGAGCTTTGGTGTAAAATTGAAATGTATACTATTTGTATTGTCTAAGCACTGCATGCACTGAGATAACAACTTTTTTGTGTTGATGTGTACAGCCATGAAACAACTTTCAAACTACTGATAATCATGTGGGAAGTTAACCTAAGGTGCTTCAATTAGTTTGCAGTAAGCACTTTGGTGTAAAATTGAGATGTATACTACCTTAATGTCAGAGCATAGTAGTACTGAGAAAGTAACTTTTTTGTCTTGATGAACTGAGGCATGAAACAACTTTAAACCTAGTCATACTCATGTGGGAAGTTAACCAAATGTGTTTGCATTAGGTTTGCAGTCAGGACTTTTGAGTACAATTGAAATGTATACTACTTTTATGTCAAAGGATTCTATTCTCTGTGAAATCAACTTTTTTGTCTTTATGTGCACAGGTATGAAACAACTTTCAGACATCTCTGAATCATGTGGGAAGTTAATCTAAAGTGCTTCCATTAGGTTTGCAGTAAGTGCTTTGGTGTAAAATTGAAATGTATACTATTTGTATTGTAAAAGCATTGCATGCACTGAGAAAACAACTTTTTTGTCTTGATGTGCACAGGTATGAAACAACTTTCAGACATCTCAGAATCATGTGGGAAGTTAATCTAAGTTGTTTCCATTAGGTTTGCAGTAAGTACTTTGGTGTAAAATTGAAATGTATACTATTTGTATTGTCTGAGCATTGCATTCACTGAGATAACAACTTTTTTGTGTTGATGTGTACAGCCATGAAACAACTTTCAAACTACTCATAATCATGTGGGAAGTTAACCTAAGGTGCTTCAATTAGTTTGCAGTAAGCACTTTGGTGTAAAATTGAGATGTATACTACCTTAATGTCAGAGCATAGTAGTACTGAGAAAGTAACTTTTTTGTCTTGATGAACTGAGGCATGAAACAACTTTAAACCTAGTCATACTCATGTGGGAAGTTAACCAAATTTGTTTGCATTAGGTTTGCAGTCAGGACTTTTGAGTACAATTGAAATGTATACTACTTTTATGTCAAAGCATTCTATGCACTGTGAAATCAACTTTTTTGTCTTTATGTGCACAGGTATGAAACAACTTTCAGACATCTCAGAATCATGTGGGAAGTTAACCTAAGTTGTTTCCATTAGGTTAGCAGTAAGTACTTTGGTGTAAAATTGAAATGTATACTATTTGTATTGTCTGAGCATTGCATTCACTGAGATAACAACTTTTTTGTGTTGATGTGTACAGCCATGAAACAACTTTCAAACTACTCATAATCATGTGGGAAGTTAACCTAAGGTGCTTCAATTAGTTTGCAGTAAGCACTTTGGTGTAAAATTGAGATGTATACTACCTTAATGTCAGATCATAGTAGTACTGAGAAAGTAACTTTTTTGTCTTGATGAACTGAGGCATGAAACAACTTTAAACCTAGTCATTCTCATGTGGGAAGTTAACCAAATGTGTTTGCATTAGGTTTGCAGTCAGGACTTTTGAGTACAATTGAAATGTATACTACTTTTATGTCAAAGCATTCTATTCACTGTGAAATCAACTTTTTTGTCTTTATGTGCACAGGTATGAAACAACTTTCAGACATCTCAGAATCATGTGGGAAGTTAACCTAAAGTGTTTCCATTAGGTTTGCAGTAAGTGCTTTGGTGTAAAATAGAAATGTATACTATTTGTATTGTCTATGCATTGCATGCACTGAGATAACAACTTTTTTGTGTTGATGTGTACAGCCATGAAACAACTTTCAAACTACTGATAATCATGTGGAAAGTTAACCTAAGGTGTTTCCATTAGTTTTGCAGTAAGTGCTTTGGTGTAAAATTGAAATGTATACTATTTGTATTGTAAAAGCATTGCATGCACTGAGAAAACAACTTTTTTGTCTTGATGTGCACAGGTATGAAACAACTTTGAGACATCTCAGAATCATGTGGGAAGTTAATCTAAGTTGTTTCCATTAGGTTTGCAGTAAGTACTTTGGTGTAAAATTGAAATGTATACTATTTGTATTGTCTAAGCACTGCATTCACTGAGATAACAACTTTTTTGTGTTGATGTGTACAGCCATGAAACAACTTTCAAACTACTCATAATCATGTGGGAAGTTAACCTAAGGTGCTTCAATTAGTTTGCAGTAAGCACTTTGGTGTAAAATTGAGATGTATACTACCTTAATGTCAGAGCATAGTAGTACTGAGAAAGTAACTTTTTTGTCTTGATGAACTGAGGCATGAAACAACTTTAAACCTAGTCATACTCATGTGGGAAGTTAACCAAATTTGTTTGCATTAGGTTTGCAGTCAGGACTTTTGAGTACAATTGAAATGTATACTACTTTTATGTCAAAGCATTCTATGCACTGTGAAATCAACTTTTTTGTCTTTATGTGCACAGGTATGAAACAACTTTCAGACATCTCAGAATCATGTGGGAAGTTAACCTAAGTTGTTTCCATTAGGTTAGCAGTAAGTACTTTGGTGTAAAATTGAAATGTATACTATTTGTATTGTCTGAGCATTGCATTCACTGAGATAACAACTTTTTTGTGTTGATGTGTACAGCCATGAAACAACTTTCAAACTACTCATAATCATGTGGGAAGTTAACCTAAGGTGCTTCAATTAGTTTGCAGTAAGCACTTTGGTGTAAAATTGAGATGTATACTACCTTAATGTCAGATCATAGTAGTACTGAGAAAGTAACTTTTTTGTCTTGATGAACTGAGGCATGAAACAACTTTAAACCTAGTCATTCTCATGTGGGAAGTTAACCAAATGTGTTTGCATTAGGTTTGCAGTCAGGACTTTTGAGTACAATTGAAATGTATACTACTTTTATGTCAAAGCATTCTATTCACTGTGAAATCAACTTTTTTGTCTTTATGTGCACAGGTATGAAACAACTTTCAGACATCTCAGAATCATGTGGGAAGTTAACCTAAAGTGTTTCCATTAGGTTTGCAGTAAGTGCTTTGGTGTAAAATAGAAATGTATACTATTTGTATTGTCTATGCATTGCATGCACTGAGATAACAACTTTTTTGTGTTGATGTGTACAGCCATGAAACAACTTTCAAACTACTGATAATCATGTGGAAAGTTAACCTAAGGTGTTTCCATTAGTTTTGCAGTAAGTGCTTTGGTGTAAAATTGAAATGTATACTATTTGTATTGTAAAAGCATTGCATGCACTGAGAAAACAACTTTTTTGTCTTGATGTGCACAGGTATGAAACAACTTTGAGACATCTCAGAATCATGTGGGAAGTTAATCTAAGTTGTTTCCATTAGGTTTGCAGTAAGTACTTTGGTGTAAAATTGAAATGTATACTATTTGTATTGTCTAAGCACTGCATTCACTGAGATAACAACTTTTTTGTGTTGATGTGTACAGCCATGAAACAACTTTCAAACTACTCATAATCATGTGGGAAGTTAACCTCAGGTGTTTCAATTAGTTTGCAGTAAGTACTTTGGTATAAAATTCAGATGTGTCCTACCTTAATGTCAGATCATAGTAGTACTGAGAAAGTAACTTTTTTGTCTTGATGAACTGAGGCATGAAACAACTTTAAACCTAGTCATACTCATGTGGGAAGTTAACCAAATGTGTTTGCATTAGGTTTGCAGTCAGGACTTTTGAGTACAATTGAAATGTATACTACTTTTATGTCAAAGCATTCTATTCACTGTGAAATCAACTTTTTTGTCTTTATGTGCACAGGTATGAAACAACTTTCAGACATCTCAGAATCATGTGGGAAGTTAACCTAAAGTGTTTCAATTAGGTTTGCAGTAAGTGCTTTGGTGTAAAATAGAAATGTATACTATTTGTATTGTCTAAGCATTGCATGCACTGAGATAACAACTTTTTTGTGTTGATGTGTACAGCTATGAAACAACTTTCAAACTATAATAATCATGTGGAAAGTTAACCTAAGGTGTTTCCATTAGGTGTGCAGTAAATGCTTTGGTGTAAAATTGAAATGTATTCTATATGTATTGTAAAAGCATTGCATGCACTGAGAAAACAACTTTTTTGTCTTGATGTGCACAGGTATGAAACAACTTTTAGACATCTCAGAATCATGTGGGAAGTTAATCTAAGTTGTTTCCATTAGGTTTGCAGTAAGAGCTTTGGTGTAAAATTGAAATGTATTCTATTTCTATTGTCTAAGCACTGCATGCTCTGAGATAACAACTTTTTTGTGTTGATGTGTACAGCCATGAAACAACTTTCAAACTACTCATAATCATGTGGGAAGTTAACCTAAGGTGTTTCCATTAGTTTGCAGTAAGTACTTTGGTATAAAATTCAGATGTGTCCTACCTTAACGTCAGACATAGTAGTACTGAGAATGTACCTTTTTTGTCTTGATGAACTGAGGCATGAAACAACTTTAAACCTAGTCATACTCATGTGGGAAGTTAACCAAATGTGTTTACATTAGGTTTGCAGTCAGGACTTTTGAGTACAGTTGAAATGTATACTACTTTTATGTCAAAGCATTCTATTCTCTGTGAAATCAACTTTTTTGTCTTTATGTGCACAGGTATGAAACAACTTTCAGACATCTCTGAATCATGTGGGAAGTTAATCTAAAGTGTTTCCATTAGGTTTGCAGTAAGTGCTTTGGTGTAAAATTGAAATGTATACTATTTGTATTGTCTAAGCATTGCATGCACTGAGATAACAACTTTTTTGTCTTGATGTGTACAGCCATGAAACAACTTTCAAACTACTCATAATCATGTGGAAAGTTAACCTAAGGTGTTTCCATTAGGTTTGCAGTAAGTGCTTTGGTGTAAAATTGAAATGTATACTATTTGTATTGTAAAAGCATTGCATGCACTGAGAAAACAACTTTTTTGTCTTGATGTGCACAGGTATGAAACAACTTTCAGACATCTCAGAATCATGTGGGAAGTTAATCTAAGTTGTTTCCATTACGTTTGCAGTAAGTACTTTGGTGTAAAATTGAAATGTATACTATTTGTATTGTCTAAGCACTGCATGCACTGAGAGAACAACTTTTTTGTCTTGATGTGTACAGCCATGAAACAACTTTCAAACTACTCATAATCATGTGGAAAGTTAACCTAAGGTGTTTCCATTCGGTTTGCAGTAAGTGCTTTGGTGTAAAATTGAAATGTATACTATTTGTATTGTAAAAGCATTGCATGCACTGAGAAAACAACTTTTTTGTCTTGATGTGCACAGGTATGAAACAACTTTCAGACATCTCAGAATCATGTGGGAAGTTAATCTAAGTTGTTTCCATTACGTTTGCAGTAAGTACTTTGGTGTAAAATTGAAATGTATACTATTTGTATTGTCTAAGCATTGCATGCACTGAGATAACAACTTTTTTGTGTTGATGTGTACAGCCATGAAACAACGTTCAAACTACTCATAATCATGTGGGAAGTTAACCTAAGGTGTTTCCATTAGTTTGCAGTAAACACGTTTGTGTAAAATTGAGATGTATACTACCTTAATGTAAGAGCATAGTAGTACTGAGAAAGTGACTTTTTTCTCTTGATGAACTGTGGCATGAAACAACTTTAAACCTAGTCATACTCATGTGGGAAGTTAACCAAAGGTGTTTCCATTAGGTTTGCAGTCACGACTTTTGAGTACAATTGAAATCTATACTACCTTTATGTCAAAGCTTTCTTTTCACTGTGAAATCAACTTTTTTGTCTTTATGTGCACAGGTATGAAACAACTTTCAGACATCTCAAAATCATGTGGGAAGTTAACCTAAAGTGTTTCCATTAGGTTTGCAGTAAGAGCTTTGGTGTAAAACTGAAATGTATACTATTTGTGTTGTCTAAGCATTGCATGCACTGAGATAACAACTTTTTTCTGCTGATGTGTACAGCCATGAAACAACTTTCAAACTACTCATCATCATGTGGAAAGTTAACCTAAGGTGTTTCCATTAGGTTTGCAGTAAGTGCTTTGGTGTAAAATTGAAATGTATACTATTTGTATTTTCTAAGCATTGCATGCCCTGAGATAACAACTTTTTTGTGTTGATGTGTACAGCCATGAAACAACTTTCAAACTACTCATAATCATGTGGGAAGTTAACCTAAGGTGCTTCAATTAGTTTGCAGTAAGCACTTTGGTGTAAAATTGAGATGTATACTACCTTAATGTCAGAGCATAGTAGCACTGAGAAAGTAACTTTTTTGTCTTGATGAACTGAGGCATGAAACAACTTTAAACCTAGTCATACTCATGTGGGAAGTTAACCAAATGTGTTTGCATTAGGTTTGCAGTCAGGACTTTTGAGTACAATTGAAATGTATACTACTTTTATGTCAAAGGA
Source organism: Mobula birostris (assembly GCF_030028105.1). Taxonomy (NCBI): domain Eukaryota; kingdom Metazoa; phylum Chordata; class Chondrichthyes; order Myliobatiformes; family Myliobatidae; genus Mobula; species Mobula birostris. The sequence goes on from NW_027278493.1 coordinate 12,484, forward strand.
TTCTATTCTCTGTGAAATCAACTTTTTTGTCTTTATGTGCACAGGTATGAAACAACTTTCAGACATCTCAGAATCATGTGGGAAGTTAACCTAAAGTGTTTCTATTAGGTTTGCAGTAAGTGCTTTGGTGTAAAATTGAAATATATACTATTTGTATTGTCTAAGCACTGCATTCACTGAGATAACAACTTTTTTGTGTTGATGTGTACAGCCATGAAACAACTTTCAAACTACTCATAATCATGTGGGAAGTTAACCTAAGGTGTTTCAATTAGTTTGCAGTAAGTACTTTGGTATAAAATTCAGATGTGTCCTACCTTAATGTCAGATCATAGTAGTTCTGAGAAAGTAACTTTTTTGTCTTGATGAACTGAGGCATGAAACAACTTTAAACCTAGTCATACTCATGTGGGAAGTTAACCAAATGTGTTTGCATTAGGTTTGCAGTCAGGACTTTTGAGTACAATTGAAATGTATACTACTTTTATGTCAAAGGATTCTATTCTCTGTGAAATCAACTTTTTTGTCTTTATGTGCACAGGTATGAAACAACTTTCAGACATCTCTGAATCATGTGGGAAGTTAATCTAAAGTGTTTCCATTAGGTTTGCAGTAAGTGCTTTGGTGTAAAATTGAAATGTATACTATTTGTATTGTCTAAGCTTTGCATGCACTGAGATAACAACTTTTTTGTCTTGATGTGTACAGCCATGAAACAACTTTCAAACTACTCATAATCATGTGGAAAGTTAACCTAAGGTGTTTCCATTAGGTTTGCAGTAAGTGCTTTGGTGTAAAATTGAAATGTATACTATTTGCATTGTAAAAGCATTGCATGCACAGAGAACACAACTTTTTTGTCTTGATGTGCACAGGTATGAAACAACTTTCAGACATCTCAGAATCATGTGGGAAGTTAATCTAAGTTGTTTCCATTAGGTTTGCAGTAAGTACTTTGGTGTAAAATTGAAATGTATACTATTTGTATTGTCTGAGCATTGCATTCACTGAGATAACAACTTTTTTGTGTTGATGTGTACAGCCATGAAACAACTTTCAAACTACTCATAATCATGTGGGAAGTTAACCTAAGGTGCTTCAATTAGTTTGCAGTAAGCACTTTGGTGTAAAATTGAGATGTATACTACCTTAATGTCAGAGCATTGTAGTACTGAGAAAGTAACTTTTTTGTCTTGATGAACTGAGGCATGAAACAACTTTAAACCTAGTCATACTCATGTGGGAAGTTAACCAAATTTGTTTGCATTAGGTTTGCAGTCAGGACTTTTGAGTACAATTGAAATGTATACTACTTTTATGTCAAAGCATTCTATTCACTGTGAAATCAACTTTTTTGTCTTTATGTGCACAGGTATGAAACAACTTTCAGACATCTCAGAATCATGTGGGAAGTTAACCTAAAGTGTTTCCATTAGGTTTGCAGTAAGTGCTTTGGTGTAAAATAGAAATGTATACTATTTGTATTGTCTAAGCATTGCATGCACTGAGATAACAACTTTTTTGTGTTGATGTGTACAGCCATGAAACAACTTTCAAACTACTCATAATCATGTGGAAAGTTAACCTAAGGTGTTTCCATTAGGTTTGCAGTAAATGCTTTAATGTAAAATTGAAATGTATTCTATATGTATTGTAAAAGCATTGCATGCACTGAGAAAACAACTTTTTTGTCTTGATGTGCACAGGTATGAAACAACTTTTAGACATCTCAGAATCATGTGGGAAGTTAATCTAAGTTGTTTCCATTAGGTTTGCAGTAAGAGCTTTGGTGTAAAATTGAAATGTATACTATTTGTATTGTCTAAGCACTGCATGCTCTGAGATAACAACTTTTTTGTGTTGATGTGTACAGCCATGAAACAACTTTCAAACTACTCATAATCATGTGGGAAGTTAACCTAAGGTGTTTCCATTAGTTTGCAGTAAGTACTTTGGTATAAAATTCAGATGTGTCCTACCTTAACGTCAGACATAGTAGTACTGAGAATGTAACTTTTTTCTCTTGATGAACTGTGGCATGAAACAACTTTAAACCTAGTCATACTCATGTGGGAAGTTAACCAAAGGTGTTTCCATTAGGTTTGCAGTCACGACTTTTGAGTACAATTGAAATCTATACTACCTTTATGTCAAAGCTTTCTTTTCACTGTGAAATCAACTTTTTTGTCTTTATGTGCACAGGTATGAAACAACTTTCAGACATCTCAGAATCATGTGGGAAGTTAACCTAAAGTGTTTCCATTAGGTTTGCAGTAAGAGCTTTGGTGTAAAACTGAAATGTATACTATTTGTGTTGTCTAAGCATTGCATGCACTGAGATAACAACTTTTTTCTGCTGATGTGTACAGCCATGAAACAAATTTCAAACTACTCATCATCATGTGGAAAGTTAACCTAAGGTGTTTCCATTAGGTTTGCAGTAAGTGCTTTGGTGTAAAATTGAAATGTATACTATTTGTATTTTCTAAGCATTGCATGCCCTGAGATAACAACTTTTTTCTGTTGATGTGTACAGCCATGAAACAACTTTCAAACTACTCATAATCATGTGGAAAGTTAACCTAAGGTGTTTCCATTAGGTTTGCAGTAAATGCTTTGGTGTAAAATTGAAATGTATTCTATATGTATTGTAAAAGCATTGCATGCACTGAGAAAACAACTTTTTTGTCTTGATGTGCACAGGTATGAAACAACTTTCAGACATCTCAGAATCATGTGGGAAGTTAATCTAAGTTGTTTCCATTAGGTTTGCAGTAAGAGCTTTGGTGTAAAATTGAAATGTATACTATTTGTATTGTCTAAGCACTGCATGCACTGAGATAACAACTTTTTTGTGTTGATGTGTACAGCCATGAAACAACTTTCAAACTACTCATAATCATGTGGGAAGTTAACCTAAGGTGCTTCAATTAGTTTGCAGTAAGCACTTTGGTGTAAAATTGAGATGTATACTACCTTAATGTCAGAGCATAGTAGTACTGAGAAAGTAACTTTTTTGTCTTGATGAACTGAGGCATGAAACAACTTTAAACCTAGTCATACTCATGTGGGAAGTTAACCAAATGTGTTTGCATTAGGTTTGCAGTCAGGACTTTTGAGTACAATTGAAATGTATACTACTTTTATGTCAAAGGATTCTATTCTCTGTGAAATCAACTTTTTTGTCTTTATGTGCACAGGTATGAAACAACTTTCAGACATCTCAGAATCATGTGGGAAGTTAACCTAAAGTGTTTCTATTAGGTTTGCAGTAAGTGCTTTGGTGTAAAATTGAAATGTATACTATTTGTATTGTCTAAGCACTGCATTCACTGAGATAACAACTTTTTTGTGTTGATGTGTACAGCCATGAAACAACTTTCAAACTACTCATAATCATGTGGGAAGTTAACCTAAGGTGTTTCAATTAGTTTGCAGTAAGTACTTTGGTATAAAATTCAGATGTGTCCTACCTTAATGTCAGATCATAGTAGTTCTGAGAAAGTAACTTTTTTGTCTTGATGAACTGAGGCATGAAACAACTTTAAACCTAGTCATACTCATGTGGGAAGTTAACCAAATGTGTTTGCATTAGGTTTGCAGTCAGGACTTTTGAGTACAAATGAAATGTATACTACTTTTATGTCAAAGGATTCTATTCTCTGTGAAATCAACTTTTTTGTCTTTATGTGCACAGGTATGAAACAACTTTCAGACATCTCTGAATCATGTGGGAAGTGAATCTAAAGTGTTTCCATTAGGTTTGCAGTAAGTGCTTTGGTGTAAAATTGAAATGTATACTATTTGTATTGTCTAAGCTTTGCATGCACTGAGATAACAACTTTTTTGTCTTGATGTGCACAGGTATGAAACAACTTTCAGACATCTCAGAATCATGTGGGAAGTTAATCTAAGTTGTTTCCATTAGGTTTGCAGTAAGTACTTTGGTGTAAAATTGAAATGTATACTATTTGTATTGTCTGAGCATTGCATTCACTGAGATAACAACTTTTTTGTGTTGATGTGTACAGCCATGAAACAACTTTCAAACTACTCATAATCATGTGGGAAGTTAACCTAAGGTGCTTCAATTAGTTTGCAGTAAGCACTTTGGTGTAAAATTGAGATGTATACTACCTTAATGTCAGAGCATAGTAGTACTGAGAAAGTAACTTTTTTGTCTTGATGAACTGAGGCATGAAACAACTTTAAACCTAGTCATACTCATGTGGGAAGTTAACCAAATTTGTTTGCATTAGGTTTGCAGTCAGGACTTTTGAGTACAATTGAAATGTATACTACTTTTATGTCAAAGCATTCTATTCACTGTGAAATCAACTTTTTTGTCTTTATGTGCACAGGTATGAAACAACTTTCAGACATCTCAGAATCATGTGGGAAGTTAACCTAAAGTGTTTCCATTAGGTTTGCAGTAAGTGCTTTGGTGTAAAATAGAAATGTATACTATTTGTATTGTCTAAGCATTGCATGCACTGAGATAACAACTTTTTTGTGTTGATGTGTACAGCCATGAAACAACTTTCAAACTACTCATAATCATGTGGAAAGTTAACCTAAGGTGTTTCCATTAGGTTTGCAGTAAATGCTTTAATGTAAAATTGAAATGTATTCTATATGTATTGTAAAAGCATTGCATGCACTGAGAAAACAACTTTTTTGTCTTGATGTGCACAGGTATGAAACAACTTTTAGACATCTCAGAATCATGTGGGAAGTTAATCTAAGTTGTTTCCATTAGGTTTGCAGTAAGAGCTTTGGTGTAAAATTGAAATGTATACTATTTGTATTGTCTAAGCACTGCATGCTCTGAGATAACAACTTTTTTGTGTTGATGTGTACAGCCATGAAACAACTTTCAAACTACTCATAATCATGTGGGAAGTTAACCTAAGGTGTTTCCATTAGTTTGCAGTAAGTACTTTGGTATAAAATTCAGATGTGTCCTACTTTAACGTCAGACAAAATAGTACTGAGAATGTAACTTTTTTCTCTTGATGAACTGTGGCATGAAACAACTTTAAACCTAGTCATACTCATGTGGGAAGTTAACCAAAGGTGTTTCCATTAGGTTTGCAGTCACGACTTTTGAGTACAATTGAAATCTATACTACCTTTATGTCAAAGCTTTCTTTTCACTGTGAAATCAACTTTTTTGTCTTTATGTGCACAGGTATGAAACAACTTTCAGACATCTCAGAATCATGTGGGAAGTTAACCTAAAGTGTTTCCATTAGGTTTGCAGTAAGAGCTTTGGTGTAAAACTGAAATGTATACTATTTGTGTTGTCTAAGCATTGCATGCACTGAGATAACAACTTTTTTCTGCTGATGTGTACAGCCATGAAACAACTTTCAAACTACTCATCATCATGTGGAAAGTTAACCTAAGGTGTTTCCATTAGGTTTGCAGTAAGTGCTTTGGTGTAAAATTGAAATGTATACTATTTGTATTTTCTAAGCATTGCATGCCCTGAGATAACAACTTTTTTCTGTTGATGTGTACAGCCATGAAACAACTTTCAAACTACTCATAATCATGTGGAAAGTTAACCTAAGGTGTTTCCATTAGGTTTGCAGTAAATGCTTTGGTGTAAAATTGAAATGTATTCTATATGTATTGTAAAAGCATTGCATGCACTGAGAAAACAACTTTTTTGTCTTGATGTGCACAGGTATGAAACAACTTTCAGACATCTCAGAATCATGTGGGAAGTTAATCTAAGTTGTTTCCATTAGGTTTGCAGTAAGAGCTTTGGTGTAAAATTGAAATGTATACTATTTGTATTGTCTAAGCACTGTATGCACTGAGATAACAACTTTTTTGTGTTGATGTGTACAGCCATGAAACAACTTTCAAACTACTCATAATCATGTGGGAAGTTAACCTAAGGTGCTTCAATTAGTTTGCAGTAAGCACTTTGGTGTAAAATTGAGATGTATACTACCTTAATGTCAGAGCATAGTAGTACTGAGAAAGTAACTTTTTTGTCTTGATGAACTGAGGCATGAAACAACTTTAAACCTAGTCATACTCATGTGGGAAGTTAACCAAATGTGTTTGCATTAGGTTTGCAGTCAGGACTTTTGAGTACAATTGAAATGTATACTACTTTTATGTCAAAGGATTCTATTCTCTGTGAAATCAACTTTTTTGTCTTTATGTGCACAGGTATGAAACAACTTTCAGACATCTCAGAATCATGTGGGAAGTTAACCTAAAGTGTTTCTATTAGGTTTGCAGTAAGTGCTTTGGTGTAAAATTGAAATGTATACTATTTGTATTGTCTAAGCACTGCATTCACTGAGATAACAACTTTTTTGTGTTGATGTGTACAGCCATGAAACAACTTTCAAACTACTCATAATCATGTGGGAAGTTAACCTAAGGTGTTTCAATTAGTTTGCAGTAAGTACTTTGGTATAAAATTCAGATGTGTCCTACCTTAATGTCAGATCATAGTAGTTCTGAGAAAGTAACTTTTTTGTCTTGATGAACTGAGGCATGAAACAACTTTAAACCTAGTCATACTCATGTGGGAAGTTAACCAAATGTGTTTGCATTAGGTTTGCAGTCAGGACTTTTGAGTACAATTGAAATGTATACTACTTTTATGTCAAAGGATTCTATTCTCTGTGAAATCAACTTTTTTGTCTTTATGTGCACAGGTATGAAACAACTTTCAGACATCTCTGAATCATGTGGGAAGTTAATCTAAAGTGTTTCCATTAGGTTTGCAGTAAGTGCTTTGGTGTAAAATTGAAATGTATACTATTTGTATTGTCTAAGCTTTGCATGCACTGAGACAACAACTTTTTTGTCTTGATGTGTACAGCCATGAAACAACTTTCAAACTACTCATAATCATGTGGAAAGTTAACCTAAGGTGTTTCCATTAGGTTTGCAGTAAGTGCTTTGGTGTAAAATTGAAATGTATACTATTTGTATTGTCCAAGCACTGCATGCTCTGAGATAACAACTTTTTTGTGTTGATGTGTACAGCCATGAAACAACTTTCAAACTACTCATAATCATGTGGGAAGTTAACCTAAGGTGTTTCCATTAGGTTTGCAGTAAATGCTTTAATGTAAAATTGAAATGTATTCTATATGTATTGTAAAAGCATTGCATGCACTGAGAAAACAACTTTTTTGTCTTGATGTGCACAGGTATGAAACAACTTTTAGACATCTCAGAATCATGTGGGAAGTTAATCTAAGTTGTTTCCATTAGGTTTGCAGTAAGAGCTTTGGTGTAAAATTGAAATGTATACTATTTGTATTGTCCAAGCACTGCATGCTCTGAGATAACAACTTTTTTGTGTTGATGTGTACAGCCATGAAACAACTTTCAAACTACTCATAATCATGTGGGAAGTTAACCTAAGGTGTTTCCATTAGTTTGCAGTAAGTACTTTGGTATAAAATTCAGATGTGTCCTACCTTAACGTCAGACATAGTAGTACCAGGAATGTAACTTTTTTGTCTTGATGAACTGAGGCATGAAACAACTTTAAACCTAGTCATACTCATGTGGGAAGTTAACCAAATGTGTTTGCATTAGGTTTGCAGTCAGGACTTTTGAGTACAATTGAAATGTATACTACTTTTATGTCAAAGCATTCTATTCTCTGTGAAATCAACTTTTTTGTCTTTATGTGCACAGGTATGAAACAACTTTCAGACATCTCTGAATCATGTGGGAAGTTAATCTAAAGTGTTTCCATTAGTTTTGCAGTAAGTGCTTTGGTGTAAAATTGAAATGTATACTATTTGTATTGTCTAAGCATTGCATGCACTGAGATAACAACTTTTTTGTCTTGATGTGTACAGCCATGAAACAACTTTCAAACTACTCATAATCATGTGGAAAGTTAACCTAAGGTGTTTCCATTAGGTTTGCAGTAAGTGCTTTGGTGTAAAATTGAAATGTATACTATTTGTATTGTAAAAGCATTGCATGCACTGTGAAATCAACTTTTTTGTCTTGATGTGCACAGGTATGAAACAACTTTCAGACATCTCAGAATCATGTGGGAAGTTAACCTAAAGTGTTTCCATTAGGTTTGCAGTAAGTGCTTTGGTGTAAAATTGAAATGTATACTATTTGTATTGTAAAAGCATTGCATGCACTGAGAAAACAACTTTTTTGTCTTGATGTGCACAGGTATGAAACAACTTTGAGACATCTCAGAATCATGTGGGAAGTTAATCTAAGTTGTTTCCATTAGGTTTGCAGTAAGTACTTTGGTGTAAAATTGAAATGTATACTATTTGTATTGTCTAAGCACTGCATTCACTGAGATAACAACTTTTTTGTGTTGATGTGTACAGCCATGAAACAACTTTCAAACTACTCATAATCATGTGGGAAGTTAACCTAAGGTGTTTCAATTAGTTTGCAGTAAGTACTTTGGTATAAAATTCAGATGTGTCCTACCTTAATGTCAGATCATAGTAGTACTGAGAAAGTAACTTTTTTGTCTTGATGAACTGAGGCATGAAACAACTTTAAACCTAGTCATACTCATGTGGGAAGTTAACCAAATTTGTTTGCATTAGGTTTGCAGTCAGGACTTTTGAGTACAATTGAAATGTATACTACTTTTATGTCAAAGCATTCTCTTCACTGTGAAATCAACTTTTTTGTCTTTATGTGCACAGGTATGAAACAACTTTCAGACATCTCAGAATCATGTGGGAAGTTAACCTAAAGTGTTTCCATTAGGTTTGCAGTAAGTGCTTTGGTGTAAAATAGAAATGTATACTATTTGTATTGTCTATGCATTGCATGCACTGAGATAACAACTTTTTTGTGTTGATGTGTACAGCCATGAAACAACTTTCAAACTACTCATAATCATGTGGAAAGTTAACCTAAGGTTTTTCCATTAGGTTTGCAGTAAATGCTTTAATGTAAAATTGAAATGTATTCTATATGTATTGTAAAAGCATTGCATGCACTGAGTAAACAACTTTTTTGTCTTGATGTGCACAGGTATGAAACAACTTTCAGACATCTCAGAATCATGTGGGAAGTTAATCTAAGTTGTTTCCATTAGGTTTGCAGTAAGAGCTTTGGTGTAAAATTGAAATGTATACTATTTGTATTGTCTAAGCACTGCATGCTCTGAGATAACAACTTTTTTGTGTTGATGTGTACAGCCATGAAACAACTTTCAAACTACTCATAATCATGTGGGAAGTTAACCTAAGGTGCTTCAATTAGTTTGCAGTAAGCACTTTGGTGTAAAATTGAGATGTATACTACCTTAATGTCAGAGCATAGTAGTACTGAGAAAGTAACTTTTTTGTCTTGATGAACTGAGGCATGAAACAACTTTAAACCTAGTCATACTCATGTGGGAAGTTAACCAAATGTGTTTGCATTAGGTTTGCAGTCAGGACTTTTGAGTACAATTGAAATGTATACTACTTTTATGTCAAAGGATTCTATTCTCTGTGAAATCAACTTTTTTGTCTTTATGTGCACAGGTATGAAACAACTTTCAGACATCTCTGAATCATGTGGGAAGTTAATCTAAAGTGCTTCCATTAGGTTTGCAGTAAGTGCTTTGGTGTAAAATTGAAATGTATACTATTTGCATTGTAAAAGCATTGCATGCACTGAGAAAACAACTTTTTTGTCTTGATGTGCACAGGTATGAAACAACTTTCAGACATCTCAGAATCATGTGGGAAGTTAATCTAAGTTGTTTCCATTAGGTTTGCAGTAAGTACTTTGGTGTAAAATTGAAATGTATACTATTTGTATTGTCTGAGCATTGCATTCACTGAGATAACAACTTTTTTGTGTTGATGTGTACAGCCATGAAACAACTTTCAAACTACTCATAATCATGTGGGAAGTTAACCTAAGGTGCTTCAATTAGTTTGCAGTAAGCACTTTGGTGTAAAATTGAGATGTATACTACCTTAATGTCAGAGCATAGTAGTACTGAGAAAGTAACTTTTTTGTCTTGATGAACTGAGGCATGAAACAACTTTAAACCTAGTCATACTCATGTGGGAAGTTAACCAAATTTGTTTGCATTAGGTTTGCAGTCAGGACTTTTGAGTACAATTGAAATGTATACTACTTTTATGTCAAAGCATTCTATGCACTGTGAAATCAACTTTTTTGTCTTTATGTGCACAGGTATGAAACAACTTTCAGACATCTCAGAATCATGTGGGAAGTTAACCTAAGTTGTTTCCATTAGGTTTGCAGTAAGTACTTTGGTGTAAAATTGAAATGTATACTATTTGTATTGTCTGAGCATTGCATTCACTGAGATAACAACTTTTTTGTGTTGATGTGTACAGCCATGAAACAACTTTCAAACTACTCATAATCATGTGGGAAGTTAACCTAAGGTGCTTCAATTAGTTTGCAGTAAGCACTTTGGTGTAAAATTGAGATGTATACTACCTTAATGTCAGATCATAGTAGTACTGAGAAAGTAACTTTTTTGTGTTGATGAACTGAGGCATGAAACAACTTTAAACCTAGTCATACTCATGTGGAAAGTTAACCAAATGTGTTTGCATTAGGTTTGCAGTCAGGACTTTTGAGTACAATTGAAATGTATACTACTTTTATGTCAAAGCATTCTATTCACTGTGAAATCAACTTTTTTGTCTTTATGTGCACAGGTATGAAACAACTTTCAGACATCTCAGAATCATGTGGGAAGTTAACCTAAAGTGTTTCAATTAGGTTTGCAGTAAGTGCTTTGGTGTAAAATAGAAATGTATACTATTTGTATTGTCTAAGCATTGCATGCACTGAGATAACAACTTTTTTGTGTTGATGTGTACAGCTATGAAACAACTTTCAAACTACTCATAATCATGTGGAAAGTTAACCTAAGGTGTTTCCATTAGGTTTGCAGTAAATGCTTTGGTGTAAAATTGAAATGTATTCTATATGTATTGTAAAAGCATTGCATGCACTGAGAAAACAACTTTTTTGTCTTGATGTGCACAGGTATGAAACAACTTTCAGACATCTCAGAATCATGTGGGAAGTTAATCTAAGTTGTTTCCATTAGGTTTGCAGTAAGAGCTTTGGTGTAAAATTGAAATGTATACTATTTGTATTGTCTAAGCACTGCATGCACTGAGATAACAACTTTTTTGTGTTGATGTGTACAGCCATGAAACAACTTTCAAACTACTCATAATCATGTGGGAAGTTAACCTAAGGTGCTTCAATTAGTTTGCAGTAAGCACTTTGGTGTAAAATTGAGATGTATACTACCTTAATGTCAGAGCATAGTAGTGCTGAGAAAGTAACTTTTTTGTCTTGATGAACTGAGGCATGAAACAACTTTAAACCTAGTCATACTCATGTGGGAAGTTAACCAAATGTGTTTGCATTAGGTTTGCAGTCAGGACTTTTGAGTACAATTGAAATGTATACTACTTTTATGTCAAAGGATTCTATCTCTGTGAAATCAACTTTTTTGTCTTTATGTGCACAGGTATGAAACAACTTTCAGACATCTCTGAATCATGTGGGAAGTTAATCTAAAGTGCTTCCATTAGGTTTGCAGTAAGTGCTTTGGTGTAAAATTGAAATGTATACTATTTGCATTGTAAAAGCATTGCATACACTGAGAAAACAACTTTTTTGTCTTGATGTGCACAGGTATGAAACAACTTTCAGACATCTCAGAATCATGTGGGAAGTTAATCTAAGTTGTTTCCATTAGGTTTGCAGTAAGTACTTTGGTGTAAAATTGAAATGTATACTATTTGTATTGTCTGAGCATTGCATTCACTGAGATAACAACTTTTTTGTCTTGATGTGTACAGCCATGAAACAACTTTCAAACTACTCATAATCATGTGGGAAGTTAACCTAAGGTGCTTCAATTAGTTTGCAGTAAGCACTTTGGTGTAAAATTGAGATGTATACTACCTTAATGTCAGAGCATAGTAGTACTGAGAAAGTAACTTTTTTGTCTTGATGAACTGAGGCATGAAACAACTTTAAACCTAGTCATACTCATGTGGGAAGTTAACCAAATTTGTTTGCATTAGGTTTGCAGTCAGGACTTTTGAGTACAATTGAAATGTATACTACTTTTATGTCAAAGCATTCTATGCACTGTGAAATCAACTTTTTTGTCTTTATGTGCACAGGTATGAAACAACTTTCAGACATCTCAGAATCATGTGGGAAGTTAACCTAAGTTGTTTCCATTAGGTTAGCAGTAAGTACTTTGGTGTAAAATTGAAATGTATACTATTTGTATTGTCTGAGCATTGCATTCACTGAGATAACAACTTTTTTGTGTTGATGTGTACAGCCATGAAACAACTTTCAAACTACTCATAATCATGTGGGAAGTTAACCTAAGGTGCTTCAATTAGTTTGCAGTAAGCACTTTGGTGTAAAATTGAGATGTATACTACCTTAATGTCAGATCATAGTAGTACTGAGAAAGTAACTTTTTTGTCTTGATGAACTGAGGCATGAAACAACTTTAAACCTAGTCATTCTCATGTGGGAAGTTAACCAAATGTGTTTGCATTAGGTTTGCAGTCAGGACTTTTGAGTACAATTGAAATGTATGCTACTTTTATGTCAAAGCATTCTATTCACTGTGAAATCAACTTTTTTGTCTTTATGTGCACAGGTATGAAACAACTTTCAGACATCTCAGAATCATGTGGGAAGTTAACCTAAAGTGTTTCCATTAGGTTTGCAGTAAGTGCTTTGGTGTAAAATAGAAATGTATACTATTTGTATTGTCTATGCATTGCATGCACTGAGATAACAACTTTTTTGTGTTGATGTGTACAGCCATGAAACAACTTTCAAACTACTGATAATCATGTGGAAAGTTAACCTAAGGTGTTTCCATTAGTTTTGCAGTAAGTGCTTTGGTGTAAAATTGAAATGTATACTATTTGTATTGTAAAAGCATTGCATGCACTGAGAAAACAACTTTTTTGTCTTGATGTGCACAGGTATGAAACAACTTTGAGACATCTCAGAATCATGTGGGAAGTTAATCTAAGTTGTTTCCATTAGGTTTGCAGTAAGTACTTTGGTGTAAAATTGAAATGTATACTATTTGTATTGTCTAAGCACTGCATTCACTGAGATAACAACTTTTTTGTGTTGATGTGTACAGCCATGAAACAACTTTCAAACTACTCATAATCATGTGGGAAGTTAACCTCAGGTGTTTCAATTAGTTTGCAGTAAGTACTTTGGTATAAAATTCAGATGTGTCCTACCTTAATGTCAGATCATAGTAGTACTGAGAAAGTAACTTTTTTGTCTTGATGAACTGAGGCATGAAACAACTTTAAACCTAGTCATACTCATGTGGGAAGTTAACCAAATGTGTTTGCATTAGGTTTGCAGTCAGGACTTTTGAGTACAATTGAAATGTATACTACTTTTATGTCAAAGCATTCTATTCACTGTGAAATCAACTTTTTTGTCTTTATGTGCACAGGTATGAAACAACTTTCAGACATCTCAGAATCATGTGGGAAGTTAACCTAAAGTGTTTCAATTAGGTTTGCAGTAAGTGCTTTGGTGTAAAATAGAAATGTATACTATTTGTATTGTCTAAGCATTGCATGCACTGAGATAACAACTTTTTTGTGTTGATGTGTACAGCTATGAAACAACTTTCAAACTATAATAATCATGTGGAAAGTTAACCTAAGGTGTTTCCATTAGGTGTGCAGTAAATGCTTTGGTGTAAAATTGAAATGTATTCTATATGTATTGTAAAAGCATTGCATGCACTGAGAAAACAACTTTTTTGTCTTGATGTGCACAGGTATGAAACAACTTTTAGACATCTCAGAATCATGTGGGAAGTTAATCTAAGTTGTTTCCATTAGGTTTGCAGTAAGAGCTTTGGTGTAAAATTGAAATGTATTCTATTTGTATTGTCTAAGCACTGCATGCTCTGAGATAACAACTTTTTTGTGTTGATGTGTACAGCCATGAAACAACTTTCAAACTACTCATAATCATGTGGGAAGTTAACCTAAGGTGTATCCATTAGTTTGCAGTAAGTACTTTGGTATAAAATTCAGATGTGTCCGACCTTAACGTCAGACATAGTAGTACTGAGAATGTAACTTTTTTGTCTTGATGAACTGAGGCATGAAACAACTTTAAACCTAGTCATACTCATGTGGGAAGTTAACCAAATGTGTTTACATTAGGTTTGCAGTCAGGACTTTTGAGTACAGTTGAAATGTATACTACTTTTATGTCAAAGCATTCTATTCTCTGTGAAATCAACTTTTTTGTCTTTATGTGCACAGGTATGAAACAACTTTCAGACATCTCTGAATCATGTGGGAAGTTAATCTAAAGTGTTTCCATTAGGTTTGCAGTAAGTGCTTTGGTGTAAAATTGAAATGTATACTATTTGTATTGTCTAAGCATTGCATGCACTGAGATAACAACTTTTTTGTCTTGATGTGTACAGCCATGAAACAACTTTCAAACTACTCATAATCATGTGGAAAGTTAACCTAAGGTGTTTCCATTAGGTTTGCAGTAAGTGCTTTGGTGTAAAATTGAAATGTATACTATTTGTATTGTAAAAGCATTGCATGCACTGAGAAAACAACTTTTTTGTCTTGATGTGCACAGGTATGAAACAACTTTCAGACATCTCAGAATCATGTGGGAAGTTAATCTAAGTTGTTTCCATTACGTTTGCAGTAAGTACTTTGGTGTAAAATTGAAATGTATACTATTTGTATTGTCTAAGCATTGCATGCACTGAGATAACAACTTTTTTGTCTTGATGTGTACAGCCATGAAACAACTTTCAAACTACTCATAATCATGTGGAAAGTTAACCTAAGGTGTTTCCATTAGGTTTGCAGTAAGTGCTTTGGTGTAAAATTGAAATGTATACTATTTGTATTGTAAAAGCATTGCATGCACTGAGAAAACAACTTTTTTGTCTTGATGTGCACAGGTATGAAACAACTTTCAGACATCTCAGAATCATGTGGGAAGTTAATCTAAGTTGTTTCCATTACGTTTGCAGTAAGTACTTTGGTGTAAAATTGAAATGTATACTATTTGTATTGTCTAAGCATTGCATTCACTGAGATAACAACTTTTTTGTGTTGATGTGTACAGCCATGAAACAACGTTCAAACTACTCATAATCATGTGGGAAGTTAACCTAAGGTGTTTCCATTAGTTTGCAGTAAACACGTTTGTGTAAAATTGAGATGTATACTACCTTAATGTAAGAGCATAGTAGTACTGAGAAAGTAACTTTTTTCTCTTGATGAACTGTGGCATGAAACAACTTTAAACCTAGTCATACTCATGTGGGAAGTTAACCAAAGGTGTTTCCATTAGGTTTGCAGTCACGACTTTTGAGTACAATTGAAATCTATACTACCTTTATGTCAAAGCTTTCTTTTCACTGTGAAATCAACTTTTTTGTCTTTATGTGCACAGGTATGAAACAACTTTCAGACATCTCAGAATCATGTGGGAAGTTAACCTAAAGTGTTTCCATTAGGTTTGCAGTAAGAGCTTTGGTGTAAAACTGAAATGTATACTATTTGTGTTGTCTAAGCATTGCATGCACTGAGATAACAACTTTTTTCTGCTGATGTGTACAGCCATGAAACAACTTTCAAACTACTCATCATCATGTGGAAAGTTAACCTAAGGTGTTTCCATTAGGTTTGCAGTAAGTGCTTTGGTGTAAAATTGAAATGTATACTATTTGTATTTTCTAAGCATTGCATGCCCTGAGATAACAACTTTTTTCTGTTGATGTGTACAGCCATGAAACAACTTTCAAACTACTCATAATCATGTGGAAAGTTAACCTAAGGTGTTTCCATTAGGTTTGCAGTAAATGCTTTGGTGTAAAATTGAAATGTATTCTATATGTATTGTAAAAGCATTGCATGCACTGAGAAAACAAATTTTTTGTCTTGATGTGCACAGGTATGAAACAACTTTGAGACATCTCAGAATCATGTGGGAAGTTAATCTAAGTTGTTTCCATTAGGTTTGCAGTAAGTACTTTGGTGTAAAATTGAAATGTATACTATTTGTATTGTCTAAGCATTGCATTCACTGAGATAACAACTTTTTTGTGTTGATGTGTACAGCCATGAAACAACTTTCAAACTACTCATAATCATGTGGGAAGTTAACCTAAGGTGTTTCAATTAGTTTGCAGTAAGTACTTTGGTATAAAATTCAGATGTGTCCTACCTTAATGTCAGATCATAGTAGTACTGAGAAAGTAACTTTTTTGTCTTGATGAACTGAGGCATGAAACAACCTTAAACCTAGTCATACTCATGTGGGAAATTAACCTAAAGTGTTTCCATTAGGTTTGCAGTAAGTGCTTTGGTGTAAAATAGAAATGTATTCTATTTGTATTGTAAAAGCATTGCATGCACTGAGAAAACAACTTTTTTGTCTTGATGTGCACAGGTATGAAACAACTTTCAGACATCTCAGAATCATGTGGGAAGTTAATCTAAGTTGTTTCCATTAGGTTTGCAGTAAGAGCTTTGGTGCAAAATTGAAATGTATACTATTTGTATTGTCTAAGCACTGCATGCACTGAGATAACAACTTTTTTGTGTTGATGTGTACAGCCATGAAACAACTTTGAAACTACTCATAATCATGTGGGAAGTTAACCTAAGGTGCTTCAATTAGTTTGCAGTAAGCACTTTGGTGTAAAATTGAGATGTATACTACCTTAATGTCAGAGCATAGTAGTACTGAGAAAGTAACTTTTTTGTCTTGATGAACTGAGGCATGAAACAACTTTAAACCTAGTCATACTCATGTGGGAAGTTAACCAAATGTGTTTGCATTAGGTTTGCAGTCAGGACTTTTGAGTACAATTGAAATGTATACTACTTTTATGTCAAAGCATTCTATTCACTGTGAAATCAACTTTTTTGTCTTTATGTGCACAGGTATGAAACAACTTTCAGACATCTCAGAATCATGTGGGAAGTTAACCTAAAGTGTTTCCATTAGGTTTGCAGTAAGTGCTTTGGTGTAAAATTGAAATGTATACTATTTGTATTGTCTAAGCATTGCATGCACTGAGATAACAACTTTTTTGTGTTGATGTGTACAGCCATGAAACAACTTTCAAACTACTGATAATCATGTGGAAAGTTAACCTAAGGTGTTTCCTTTAGTTTTGCAGTAAGTGCTTTGGTGTAAAATTGAAATGTATACTATTTGTATTGTAAAAGCATTGCATGCACTGAGAAAACAACTTTTTTGTCTTGATGTGCACAGGTATGAAACAACTTTCAGACATCTCAGAATCATGTGGGAAGTTAACCTAAAGTGTTTCCATTAGGTTTGCAGTAAGTGCTTTGGTGTAAAATAGAAATGTATACTATTTGTATTGTCTATGCATTGCATGCACTGAGATAACAACTTTTTTGTGTTGATGTGTACAGCCATGAAACAACTTTCAAACTACTGATAATCATGTGGAAAGTTAACCTAAGGTGTTTCCATTAGTTTTGCAGTAAGTGCTTTGGTGTAAAATTGAAATGTATACTATTTGTATTGTAAAAGCATTGCATGCACTGAGAAAACAACTTTTTTGTCTTGATGTGCACAGGTATGAAACAACTTTGAGACATCTCAGAATCATGTGGGAAGTTAATCTAAGTTGTTTCCATTAGGTTTGCAGTAAGTACTTTGGTGTAAAATTGAAATGTATACTATTTGTATTGTCTAAGCACTGCATTCACTGAGATAACAACTTTTTTGTGTTGATGTGTACAGCCATGAAACAACTTTCAAACTACTCATAATCATGTGGGAAGTTAACCTCAGGTGTTTCAATTAGTTTGCAGTAAGTACTTTGGTATAAAATTCAGATGTGTCCTACCTTAATGTCAGATCATAGTAGTACTGAGAAAGTAACTTTTTTGTCTTGATGAACTGAGGCATGAAACAACTTTAAACCTAGTCATACTCATGTGGGAAGTTAACCAAATGTGTTTGCATTAGGTTTGCAGTCAGGACTTTTGAGTACAATTGAAATGTATACTACTTTTATGTCAAAGCATTCTATTCACTGTGAAATCAACTTTTTTGTCTTTATGTGCACAGGTATGAAACAACTTTCAGACATCTCAGAATCATGTGGGAAGTTAACCTAAAGTGTTTCAATTAGGTTTGCAGTAAGTGCTTTGGTGTAAAATAGAAATGTATACTATTTGTATTGTCTAAGCATTGCATGCACTGAGATAACAACTTTTTTGTGTTGATGTGTACAGCTATGAAACAACTTTCAAACTATAATAATCATGTGGAAAGTTAACCTAAGGTGTTTCCATTAGGTGTGCAGTAAATGCTTTGGTGTAAAATTGAAATGTATTCTATATGTATTGTAAAAGCATTGCATGCACTGAGAAAACAACTTTTTTGTCTTGATGTGCACAGGTATGAAACAACTTTTAGACATCTCAGAATCATGTGGGAAGTTAATCTAAGTTGTTTCCATTAGGTTTGCAGTAAGAGCTTTGGTGTAAAATTGAAATGTATTCTATTTGTATTGTCTAAGCACTGCATGCTCTGAGATAACAACTTTTTTGTGTTGATGTGTACAGCCATGAAACAACTTTCAAACTACTCATAATCATGTGGGAAGTTAACCTAAGGTGTTTCCATTAGTTTGCAGTAAGTACTTTGGTATAAAATTCAGATGTGTCCGACCTTAACGTCAGACATAGTAGTACTGAGAATGTAACTTTTTTGTCTTGATGAACTGAGGCATGAAACAACTTTAAACCTAGTCATACTCATGTGGGAAGTTAACCAAATGTGTTTACATTAGGTTTGCAGTCAGGACTTTTGAGTACAGTTGAAATGTATACTACTTTTATGTCAAAGCATTCTATTCTCTGTGAAATCAACTTTTTTGTCTTTATGTGCACAGGTATGAAACAACTTTCAGACATCTCTGAATCATGTGGGAAGTTAATCTAAAGTGTTTCCATTAGGTTTGCAGTAAGTGCTTTGGTGTAAAATTGAAATGTATACTATTTGTATTGTCTAAGCATTGCATGCACTGAGATAACAACTTTTTTGTCTTGATGTGTACAGCCATGAAACAACTTTCAAACTACTCATAATCATGTGGAAAGTTAACCTAAGGTGTTTCCATTAGGTTTGCAGTAAGTGCTTTGGTGTAAAATTGAAATGTATACTATTTGTATTGTAAAAGCATTGCATGCACTGAGAAAACAACTTTTTTGTCTTGATGTGCACAGGTATGAAACAACTTTCAGACATCTCAGAATCATGTGGGAAGTTAATCTAAGTTGTTTCCATTACGTTTGCAGTAAGTACTTTGGTGTAAAATTGAAATGTATACTATTTGTATTGTCTAAGCATTGCATGCACTGAGATAACAACTTTTTTGTCTTGATGTGTACAGCCATGAAACAACTTTCAAACTACTCATAATCATGTGGAAAGTTAACCTAAGGTGTTTCCATTAGGTTTGCAGTAAGTGCTTTGGTGTAAAATTGAAATGTATACTATTTGTATTGTAAAAGCATTGCATGCACTGAGAAAACAACTTTTTTGTCTTGATGTGCACAGGTATGAAACAACTTTCAGACATCTCAGAATCATGTGGGAAGTTAATCTAAGTTGTTTCCATTACGTTTGCAGTAAGTACTTTGGTGTAAAATTGAAATGTATACTATTTGTATTGTCTAAGCATTGCATGCACTGAGATAACAACTTTTTTGTGTTGATGTGTACAGCCATGAAACAACGTTCAAACTACTCATAATCATGTGGGAAGTTAACCTAAGGTGTTTCCATTAGTTTGCAGTAAACACGTTTGTGTAAAATTGAGATGTATACTACCTTAATGTAAGAGCATAGTAGTACTGAGAAAGTAACTTTTTTCTCTTGATGAACTGTGGCATGAAACAACTTTAAACCTAGTCATACTCATGTGGGAAGTTAACCAAAGGTGTTTCCATTAGGTTTGCAGTCACGACTTTTGAGTACAATTGAAATCTATACTACCTTTATGTCAAAGCTTTCTTTTCACTGTGAAATCAACTTTTTTGTCTTTATGTGCACAGGTATGAAACAACTTTCAGACATCTCAGAATCATGTGGGAAGTTAACCTAAAGTGTTTCCATTAGGTTTGCAGTAAGAGCTTTGGTGTAAAACTGAAATGTATACTATTTGTGTTGTCTAAGCATTGCATGCACTGAGATAACAACTTTTTTCTGCTGATGTGTACAGCCATGAAACAACTTTCAAACTACTCATCATCATGTGGAAAGTTAACCTAAGGTGTTTCCATTAGGTTTGCAGTAAGTGCTTTGGTGTAAAATTGAAATGTATACTATTTGTATTTTCTAAGCATTGCATGCCCTGAGATAACAACTTTTTTCTGTTGATGTGTACAGCCATGAAACAACTTTCAAACTACTCATAATCATGTGGAAAGTTAACCTAAGGTGTTTCCATTAGGTTTGCAGTAAATGCTTTGGTGTAAAATTGAAATGTATTCTATATGTATTGTAAAAGCATTGCATGCACTGAGAAAACAAATTTTTTGTCTTGATGTGCACAGGTATGAAACAACTTTGAGACATCTCAGAATCATGTGGGAAGTTAATCTAAGTTGTTTCCATTAGGTTTGCAGTAAGTACTTTGGTGTAAAATTGAAATGTATACTATTTGTATTGTTTAAGCATTGCATTCACTGAGATAACAACTTTTTTGTGTTGATGTGTACAGCCATGAAACAACTTTCAAACTACTCATAATCATGTGGGAAGTTAACCTAAGGTGTTTCAATTAGTTTGCAGTAAGTACTTTGGTATAAAATTCAGATGTGTCCTACCTTAATGTCAGATCATAGTAGTACTGAGAAAGTAACTTTTTTGTCTTGATGAACTGAGGCATGAAACAACCTTAAACCTAGTCATACTCATGTGGGAAATTAACCTAAAGTGTTTCCATTAGGTTTGCAGTAAGTGCTTTGGTGTAAAATAGAAATGTATTCTATTTGTATTGTCTAAGCATTGCATGCACTGAGATAACAACTTTTTTGTGTTGATGTGTACAGCCATGAAACAACTTTCAAACTACTCATAATCATGTGGAAAGTTAACCTAAGGTGTTTCCATTAGGTTTGCAGTAAATGCTTTGGTGTAAAATTGAAATGTATTCTATATGTATTGTAAAAGCATTGCATGCACTGAGAAAACAACTTTTTTGTCTTGATGTGCACAGGTATGAAACAACTTTCAGACATCTCAGAATCATGTGGGAAGTTAATCTAAGTTGTTTCCATTAGGTTTGCAGTAAGAGCTTTGGTGCAAAATTGAAATGTATACTATTTGTATTGTCTAAGCACTGCATGCACTGAGATAACAACTTTTTTGTGTTGATGTGTACAGCCATGAAACAACTTTGAAACTACTCATAATCATGTGGGAAGTTAACCTAAGGTGCTTCAATTAGTTTGCAGTAAGCACTTTGGTGTAAAATTGAGATGTATACTACCTTAATGTCAGAGCATAGTAGTACTGAGAAAGTAACTTTTTTGTCTTGATGAACTGAGGCATGAAACAACTTTAAACCTAGTCATACTCATGTGGGAAGTTAACCAAATGTGTTTGCATTAGGTTTGCAGTCAGGACTTTTGAGTACAATTGAAATGTATACTACTTTTATGTCAAAGCATTCTATTCACTGTGAAATCAACTTTTTTGTCTTTATGTGCACAGGTATGAAACAACTTTCAGACATCTCAGAATCATGTGGGAAGTTAACCTAAAGTGTTTCCATTAGGTTTGCAGTAAGTGCTTTGGTGTAAAATTGAAATGTATACTATTTGTATTGTCTAAGCATTGCATGCACTGAGATAACAACTTTTTTGTGTTGATGTGTACAGCCATGAAACAACTTTCAAACTACTGATAATCATGTGGAAAGTTAACCTAAGGTGTTTCCTTTAGTTTTGCAGTAAGTGCTTTGGTGTAAAATTGAAATGTATACTATTTGTATTGTAAAAGCATTGCATGCACTGAGAAAACAACTTTTTTGTCTTGATGTGCACAGGTATGAAACAACTTTCAGACATCTCAGAATCATGTGGGAAGTTAACCTAAAGTGTTTCCATTAGTTTGCAGTAAGTACTTTGGTATAAAATTCAGATGTGTCCTACCTTAATGTCAGAGCATAGCAGTACTGAGAAAGTAACTTTTTTGTCTTGATGAACTGAGGCATGAAACAACTTTAAACCTAGTCATACTCATGTGGGAAGTTAACCAAATGTGTTTGCATTAGGTTTGCAGTCAGGACTTTTGAGTACAATTGAAATGTATACTACTTTTATGTCAAAGCATTTTATTCTCTGTGAAATCAACTTTTTTGTCTTTATGTGCACAGGTATGAAACAACTTTCAGACATCTCTGAATCATGTGGGAAGTTAACCTAAAGGGTTTCCATTAGGTTTGCAGTAAGTGCTTTGGTGTAAAATTGAAATGTATACTATTTGTATTGTCTAAGCATTGCATGCACTGAGATAACAACTTTTTTGTGTTGATGTGTACAGCCATGAAACAACTTTCAAATTACTCATAATCATGTGGAAAGTTAACCTAAGGTGTTTCCATTAGTTTTGCAGTAAGTGCTTTGGTGTAAAATTGAAATGTATACTATTTGTATTGTAAAAGCATTGCATGCACTGAGAAAACAACTTTTTTGTCTTGATGTGCCCAGGTATGAAACAGCTTTCAGACATCTCAGAATCATGTGGGAATTTAATCTAAGTTGTTTCCATTAGGTTTGCAGTAAGTACTTTGGTGTAAAATTGAAATGTATACTATTTGTATTGTCTAAGCATTGCATTCACTGAGATAACAACTTTTTTGTGTTGATGTGTACAGCCATGAAACAACTTTCAAACTACTCATAATCATGTGGAAGTTAACCTAAGGTGTTTCCATTAGTTTGCAGTAAGTACTTTGGTATAATATTCAGATGTGTCCTACCTTAATGTCAGATCATAGTAGTACTGAGAAAGTAACTTTTTTGTCTTGATGAACTGAGGCATGAAACAACTTTAAACCTAGTCATACTCATGTGGGAAGTGAACCAAATGTGTTTGCATTCGGTTTGCAGTCAGGACTTTTGAGTACAATTGAAATGTATACTACTTTTATGTCAAAGCATTCTATTCACTGTGAAATCAACTTTTTTGTCTTTATGTGCACAGGTATGAAACAACTTTCAGACATCTCAGAATCATGTGGGAAGTTAACCTAAAGTGTTTGCATTAGGTTTGCAGTAAGTGCTTTGGTGTAAAATAGAAATGTATTCTATAGGTATTGTAAAAGCATTGCATGCACTGAGAAAACAACTTTTTTGTCTTGATGTGCACAGGTATGAAACAACTTTCAGACATCTCAGAATCATGTGGGAAGTTAATCTAAGTTGTTTCCATTAGGTTTGCAGTAAGAGCTTTGGTGTAAAATTGAAATGTATAGTATTTGTATTGTCTAAGCACTGCATGCTCTGAGATAACAACTTTTTTGTGTTGATGTGTACAGCCATGAAACAACTTTCAAACTCTTCATAATCATGTGGGAAGTTATCCTAAGGTGTTTCAATTAGTTTGCAGTAAGCACTTTGGTGTAAAATTGAGATGTATACTACCTTAATGTCAGAGCATAGTAGTACTGAGAAAGTAACTTTTTTGTCTTGATGAACTGAGGGATGAAACAACTTTAAACCTAGTCATACTCATGTGGGAAGTTAACCAAATGTGTTTGCATTAGGTTTGCAGTCAGGACTTTTGAGTACAATTGAAATGTATACTACTTTTATGTCAAAGCATTCTATTCTCTGTGAAATCAACTTTTTTGTCTTTATGTGCACAGGTATGAAACAACTTTCAGATATCTCAGAATCATGTGGGAAGTTAACCTAAAGTGTTTCCATTAGGTTTGCAGTAAGTGCTTTGGTGTAAAATTGAAATGTATACTATTTGTATTGTCTAAGCATTGCATGCACTGAGATAACAACTTTTTTGTGTTGATGTGTACAGCCATGAAACAACTTTCAAACTACTCATAATCATGTAGAAAGTTAACCTAAGGTGTTTCCATTAGTTTTGCAGTAAGTGCTTTGGTGTAAAATTGAAATGTATACTATTTGTATTGTAAAAGCATTGCATGCACTGAGAAAACAAATTTTTTGTCTTGATGTGCAGAGGTATGAAACAACTTTGAGACATCTCAGAATCATGTGGGAAGTTAATCTAAGTTGTTTCCATTAGGTTTGCAGTCAGTACTTTGGTGTAAAATTGAAATGTATACTATTTGTATTGTCTAAGCATTGCATTCACTGAGATAACAACTTTTTTGTGTTGATGTGTACAGCCATGAAACAACTTTCAAACTACTCATAATCATGTGGGAAGTTAACCTAAGGTGTTTCAATTAGTTTGCAGTAAGTACTTTGGTATAAAATTCAGATGTGTCCTACCTTAATGTCAGATCATAGTAGTACTGAGAAAGTAACTTTTTTGTCTTGATGAACTGAGGCATGAAACAACCTTAAACTTAGTCATACTCATGTGGGAAGTTAACCTAAAGTGTTTCCATTAGGTTTGCAGTAAGTGCTTTGGTGTAAAATTGAAATGTATACTATTTGTATTGTCTAAGCATTGCATGCACTGAGATAACAACTTTTCTGTCTTGATGTGTACAGCCATGAAACAACTTTCAAACTACTCATAATCATGTGGAAAGTTAACCTAAGGTGTTTCCATTAGGTTTGCAGTAAGTGCTTTGGTGTAAAATTGAAATGTATAATATTTGTATTGTAAAAGCATTGCATGCACTGAGAAAACAACTTGTTTGTCTTGATGTGCACAGGTATGAAACAACTTTCAGACATCTTAGAATCATGTGGGAAGTTAATCTAAGTTGTTTCCATTAGGTTTGCAGTAAGTACTTTGGTGTAAAATTGAAATGTATACTATTTGTATTGTCTAAGCATTGCATTCACTGAGATAACAACTTTTTTGTGTTGATGTGTACAGCCATGAAACAACTTTCAAACTACTCATAATCATGTGGGAAGTTAACCTAAGGTGTTTCAATTAGTTTGCAGTAAGCACTTTGGTGTAAAATTGAGATGTATACTACCTTAATGTCAGAGCATAGTAGTATTGAGAAAGTAACTTTTTTGTCTTGATGAACTGAGGGATGAAACAACTTTAAACCTAGTCATACTCATGTGGGAAGTTAACCAAATGTGTTTGCATTAGGTTTGCAGTCAGGACTTTTGAGTACAATTGAAATGTATACTACTTTTATGTCAAAGCATTCTATTCTCTGTGAAATCAACTTTTTTGTCTTTATGTGCACAGCTATGAAACAACTTTCAGACATCTCAGAATCATGTGGGAAGTTAACCTAAAGTGTTTCCATTAGGTTTGCAGTAAGTGCTTTGGTGTAAAATTGAAATGTATACTATTTGTATTGTCTAAGCATTGCATGCACTGAGATAACAACTTTTTTGTGTTGATGTGTACAGCCATGAAACAACTTTCAAACTACTCATAATCATGTAGAAAGTTAACCTAAGGTGTTTCCATTAGTTTTGCAGTAAGTGCTTTGGTGTAAAATTGAAATGTATACTATTTGTATTGTAAAAGCATTGCATGCACTGAGAAAACAAATTTTTTGTCTTGATGTGCACAGGTATGAAACAACTTTCAGACATCTCAGAATCATGTGTGAAGTTAATCTAAGTTGTTTCCATTAGGTTTGCAGTAAGTACTTTGGTATAAAATTCAGATGTGTCCTACCTTAATGTCAGATCATAGTAGTACTGAGAAAGTAACTTTTTTGTCTTGATGAACTGAGGCATGAAACAACCTTAAACCTAGTCATACTCATGTGGGAAGTTAACCTAAAGTGTTTCCATTAGGTTTGCAGTAAGTGCTTTGGTGTAAAATAGAAATGTATACTATTTGTATTGTCTAAGCACTGCATGCTCTGAGATAACAACTTTTTTGTGTTGATGTGTACAGCCATGAAACAACTTTCAAACTACTTATAATCATGTGGGAAGTTAACCTAAGGTGTTTGCATTAGTTTGCAGTAAGTACTTTGGTATAAAATTCAGATGTGTCCTACCTTAATGTCAGAGCATAGTAGTACTGAGAAAGTAAATTTTTTGTCTTGATGAACTGAGGCATGAAACAACTTTAAACCTAGTCATACTCATGTGGGAAGTTAACCAAATGTGTTTGCATTAGGTTTGCAGTCAGGACTTTTGAGTACAATTGAAATGTATACTACTTTTATGTCAAAGCATTCTATTCACTGTGAAATCAAATTTTTTGTCTTTATGTGCACAGGTATGAAACAACTTTCAGACATCTCAGAATCATGTGGGAAGTTAACCTAAAGTGTTTCCATTAGGTTTGCAGTAAGTGCTTTGGTGTAAAATAGAAATGTATACTATTTGTATTGTCTAAGCATTGCATGCACTGAGATAACAACTTTTTTGTGTTGATGTGTACAGCCATGAAACAACTTTCAAACTACTCATAATCATGTGGAAAGTTAACCTAAGGTGTTTCCATTAGGTTTGCAGTAAATGCTTTGGTGTAAAATTGAAATGTATTCTATATGTATTGTAAAAGCTTTGGATGCACTGAGAAAACAACTTTTTTGTCTTGATGTGCACAGGTATGAAACAACTTTCAGACATCTCAGAATCATGTGGGAAGTTAATCTAAGTTGTTTCCATTAGGTTTGCAGTAAGAGCTTTGGTGTAAAATTGAAATGTATACTATTTGTATTGTCTAAGCACTGCATGCACTGAGATAACAACTTTTTTGTGTTGATGTGTACAGCCATGAAACAACTTTCAAACTACTCATAATCATGTGGGAAGGTAACCTAAGGTGTTTCAATTAGTTTGCAGTAAGCACTTCGGTGTAAAATTGAGATGTATACTACCTTAATGTCAGAGCTTAGTAGTACTGAGAAAGTAACTTTTTTGTCTTGATGAACTGAGGCATGAAACAACTTTAAACCTAGTCATACTCATGTGGGAAGTTAACCAAATGTGTTTGCATTAGGTTTGCAGTCAGGACTTTTGAGTACATTTGAAATGTCTACTACTTTTATGTCAAAGCATTCTATTCAATGTGAAATCAACTTTTTGTCTTTATGTGCACAGGTATGAAACAACTTTCAGACATCTCAGAATCATGTGGGAAGTTAATCTAAGTTGTTTCCATTATGTTTGCAGGAAGAGCTTTGGTGTAAAATTGAAATGTATACTATTTGTATTGTCTAAGCATTGCATTCACTGAGATAACAACTTTTTTGTGTTGATGTGCACAGCCATGAAACAACTTTCAAACTACTCATAATCATGTGGGAAGTTAACCTAAGGTGTTTCCATTAGTTTGCAGTAAGTACTTTGGTATAAAATTCAGATGTGTCCTACCTTAATGTCAGAGCATAGTAGTACTGAGAAAGTAACTTTTTTGTCTTGATGAACTGAGGCATGAAACAACTTTAAACCTAGTCATACTCATGTGGGAAGTTAACCAAATGTGTTTGCATTAGTTTTGCAGTCAGGACTTTTGAGTACAATTGAAATGTATACTACTTTTATGTCAAAGCATTCTATTGTCTGTGAAATCAACTTTTTTGTCTTTATGTGCACAGGTATGAAACAACTTTCAGACATCTCTGAATCATGTGGGAAGTTAACCTAAAGTGTTTCCATTAGGTTTGCAGTAAGTGCTTTGGTGTAAAATTGAAATGTATACTATTTGTATTGTCTAAGCATTGCATGCACTGAGATAACAACTTTTTTGTGTTGATGTGTACAGCCATGAAACAACTTTCAAACTACTGATAATCATGTGGAAAGTTAACCTAAGGTGTTTCCATTAGGTTTGCAGTAAGTGCTTTGGTGTAAAATTGAAATGTATACTATTTGTATTGTAAAAGCATTGCATGCACTGAGAAAACAACTTTTTTGTCTTGATGTGCACAGGTATGAAGCAACTTTCTGACATCTCAGAATCATGTGGGAAGTTAATCTAAGTTGTTTCCATTAGGTTTGCAGTAAGTACTTTGGTGTAAAATTGAAATGTATACTATTTGTATTGTCTAAGCATTGCATTCACTGAGATAACAACTTTTTTGTGTTGATGTGTACAGCCATGAAACAACTTTCAAACTACTCATAATCATGTGGGAAGTTAACCTAAGGTGTTTCAATTAGTTTGCAGTAAGCACTTTGGTGTAAAATTGAGATGTATACTACCTTAATGTCAGAGCATAGTAGTACTGAGAAAGTAACTTTTTTGTCTTGATGAACTGAGGGATGAAACAACTTTAAACCTAGTCATACTCATGTGGGAAGTTAACCAAATGTGTTTGCATTAGGTTTGCAGTCAGGACTTTTGAGTACAATTGAAATGTATACTACTTTTATGTCAAAGCATTCTATTCTCTGTGAAATCAACTTTTTTGTCTTTATGTGCACAGCTATGAAACAACTTTCAGACATCTCAGAATCATGTGGGAAGTTAACCTAAAGTGTTTCCATTAGGTTTGCAGTAAGTGCTTTGGTGTAAAATTGAAATGTATACTATTTGTATTGTCTAAGCATTGCATGCACTGAGATAACAACTTTTTTGTGTTGATGTGTACAGCCATGAAACAACTTTCAAACTACTCATAATCATGTAGAAAGTTAACCTAAGGTGTTTCCATTAGTTTTGCAGTAAGTGCTTTGGTGTAAAATTGAAATGTATACTATTTGTATTGTAAAAGCATTGCATGCACTGAGAAAACAAATTTTTTGTCTTGATGTGCACAGGTATGAAACAACTTTCAGACATCTCAGAATCATGTGAGAAGTTAATCTAAGTTGTTTCCATTAGGTTTGCAGTAAGTACTTTGGTATAAAATTCAGATGTGTCCTACCTTAATGTCAGATCATAGTAGTACTGAGAAAGTAACTTTTTCGTCTTGATGAACTGAGGCATGAAACAACCTTAAACCTAGTCATACTCATGTGGGAAGTTAACCTAAAGTGTTTCCATTAGGTTTGCAGTAAGTGCTTTGGTGTAAAATAGAAATGTATACTATTTGTATTGTCTAAGCATTGCATGCACTGAGATAACAACTTTTTTGTGTTGATGTGTACAGCCATGAAACAACTTTCAAACTACTCATAATCATGTGGAAAGTTAACCTAAGGTGTTTCCATTTGGTTTGCAGTAAATGCTTTAATGTAAAATTGAAATGTATTCTATATGTATTGTAAAAGCATTGCATGCACTGAGAAAACAACTTTTTTGTCTTGATGTGCACAGGTATGAAACAACTTTCAGACATCTCAGAATCATGTGGGAAGTTAATCTAAGTTGTTTCCATTAGGTTTGCAGTAAGAGCTTTGGTGTAAAATTGAAATGTATACTATTTGTATTGTCTAAGCACTGCATGCTCTGAGATAACAACTTTTTTGTGTTGATGTGTACAGCCATGAAACAACTTTCAAACTACTTATAATCATGTGGGAAGTTAACCTAAGGTGTTTGCATTAGTTTGCAGTAAGTACTTTGGTATAAAATTCAGATGTGTCCTACCTTAACGTCAGACATAGTAGTACTGAGAATGTAACTTTTTTGTCTTGATGAACTGAGGCATGAAACAACTTTAAACCTAGTCATACTCATGTGGGAAGTTAACCAAATGTGTTTGCATTAGGTTTGCAGTCAGGACTTTTGAGTACAATTGAAATGTATACTACTTTTATGTCAAAGCATTCTATTCTCTGTGAAATCAACTTTTTTGTCTTTATGTGCACAGGTATGAAACAACTTTCAGACATCTCTCATTCATGTGGGAAGTTAACCTAAAGTGTTTGCATTAGGTTTGCAGTAAGTGCTTTGGTGTAAAATTGAAATGTATACTATTTGTATTGTCTAAGCATTGCATGCACTGAGATAACAACATTTTTGTGTTGATGTGTACAGCCATGAAACAACTTTCAAACTACTCAAAATCATGTGGAAAGTTAACCTAAGGTGTTTCCATTAGGGTTGCAGTAAGTGCTTTGGTGTAAAATTGAAATGTATACTATTTGTATTGTAAAAGCACTGCATGCACTGAGATAACAACTTTTTTGTGTTGATGTGTACAGCCATGAAACAACTTTGAAACTACTCATAATCATGTGGGAAGTTAACCTAAGGTGCTTCAATTAGTTTGCAGTAAGCACTTTGGTGTAAAATTGAGATGTATACTACCTTAATGTCAGAGCATAGTAGTACTGAGAAAGTAACTTTTTTGTCTTGATGAACTGAGGCATGAAACAACTTTAAACCTAGTCATACTCATGTGGGAAGTTAACCAAATGTGTTTGCATTAGGTTTGCAGTCAGGACTTTTGAGTACAATTGAAATGTATACTACTTTTATGTCAAAGCATTCTATTCACTGTGAAATCAACTTTTTTGTCTTTCTGTGCACAGGTATGAAACAACTTTCAGACATCTCAGAATCATGTGGGAAGTTAACCTAAAGTGTTTCCATTAGGTTTGCAGTAAGTGCTTTGGTGTAAAATTGAAATGTATACTATTTGTATTGTCTAAGCATTGCATGCACTGAGATAACAACTTTTTTGTGTTGATGTGTAAAGCCATGAAACAACTTTCAAACTACTGATAATCATGTGGAAAGTTAACCTAAGGTGTTTCCTTTAGTTTTGCAGTAAGTGCTTTGGTGTAAAATTGAAATGTATACTATTTGTATTGTAAAAGCATTGCATGCACTGAGAAAACAACTTTTTTGTCTTGATGTGCACAGGTATGAAACAACTTTCAGACATCTCAGAATCATGTGGGAAGTTAACGTAAAGTGTTTCCATTAGTTTGCAGTAAGTACTTTGGTATAAAATTCAGATGTGTCCTACCTTAATGTCAGAGCATAGCAGTACTGAGAAAGTAACTTTTTTGTCTTGATGAACTGAGGCATGAAACAACTTTAAACCTAGTCATACTCATGTGGGAAGTTAACCAAATGTGTTTGCATTAGGTTTGCAGTCAGGACTTTTGAGTACAATTGAAATGTATACTACTTTTATGTCAAAGCATTCTATTCTCTGTGAAATCAACTTTTTTGTCTTTATGTGCACAGGTATGAAACAACTTTCAGACATCTCTGAATCATGTGGGAAGTTAACCTAAAGGGTTTCCATTAGGTTTGCAGTAAGTGCTTTGGTGTAAAATTGAAATGTATACTATTTGTATTGTAAAAGCATTGCATGCACTGAGAAAACAACTTTTTTGTCTTGATGTGCACAGGTATGAAACAGCTTTCAGACATCTCAGAATCATGTGGGAAGTTAATCTAAGTTGTTTCCATTAGGTTTGCAGTAAGTGCTTTGGTGTATAATTGAAATGTATACTATTTGTATTGTCTAAGCATTGCATTCACTGAGATAACAACTTTTTTGTGTTGATGTGTACAGCCATGAAACAACTTTCAAACTACTCATAATCATGTGGGAAGTTAACCTAAGGTGTTTCCATTATTTTGCAGTAAGTACTTTGGTATAAAATTCAGATGTGTCCTACCTTAATGTCAGATCATAGTAGTCCTGAGAAAGTAACTTTTTTGTCTTGATGAACTGAGGCATGAAACAACTTTAAACCTCGTCATACTCATGTGGGAAGTGAACCAAATGTGTTTGCATTCGGTTTGCAGTCAGGACTTTTGAGTACAATTGAAATGTATACTACTTTTATGTCAAAGCATTCTATTCACTGTGAAATCAACTTTTTTGTCTTTATGTGCACAGGTATGAAACAACTTTCAGACATCTCAGAATCATGTGGGAAGTTAACCTAAAGTGTTTCCATTAGGTTTGCAGTAAGTGCTTTGGTGTAAAATTGAAATGTATGCTATTTGTATTGTCTAAGCATTGCATGCACTGAGATAACAACTTTTTTGTGTTGATGTGTACAGCCATGAAACAACTTTCAAACTACTCATAATCATGTAGAAAGTTAACCTAAGGTGTTTCCATTAGTTTTGCAGTAAGTGCTTTGGTGTAAAATTGAAATGTATACTATTTGTATTGTAAAAGCATTGCATGCACTGAGAAAACAAATTTTTTGTCTTGATGTGCAGAGGTATGAAACAACTTTGAGACATCTCAGAATCATGTGGGAAGTTAATCTAAGTTGTTTCCATTAGGTTTGCAGTAAGTACTTTGGTGTAAAATTGAAATGTATACTATTTGTATTGTCTAAGCATTGCATTCACTGAGATAACAACTTTTTTGTGTTGATGTGTACAGCCATGAAACAACTTTCAAACTACTCATAATCATGTGGGAAGTTAACCTAAGGTGTTTCAATTAGTTTGCAGTAAGTACTTTGGTATAAAATTCAGATGTGTCCTACCTTAATGTCAGATCATAGTAGTACTGAGAAAGTAACTTTTTTGTCTTGATGAACTGAGGCATGAAACAACCTTAAACTTAGTCATACTCATGTGGGAAGTTAACCTAAAGTGTTTCCATTAGGTTTGCAGTAAGTGCTTTGGTGTAAAATTGAAATGTATACTATTTGTATTGTCTAAGCATTGCATGCACTGAGATAACAACTTTTTTGTCTTGATGTGTACAGCCATGAAACAACTTTCAAACTACTCATAATCATGTGGAAAGTTAACCTAAGGTGTTTCCATTAGGTTTGCAGTAAGTGCTTTGGTGTAAAATTGAAATGTATACTATTTGTATTGTAAAAGCATTGCATGCACTGAGAAAACAACTTGTTTGTCTTGATGTGCACAGGTATGAAACAACTTTCAGACATCTTAGAATCATGTGGGAAGTTAATCTAAGTTGTTTCCATTAGGTTTGCAGTAAGTACTTTGGTGTAAAATTGAAATGTATACTATTTGCATTGTCTAAGCATTGCATTCACTGAGATAACAACTTTTTTGTGTTGATGTGTACAGCCATGAAACAACTTTCAAACTACTCATAATCATGTGGGAAGTTAACCTAAGGTGTTTCCATTAGTTTGCAGTAAGTACTTTGGTATAAAATTCAGATGTGTCCTACCTTAATGTCAGAGCATAGTAGTACTGAGAAAGTAACTTTTTTGTCTTGATGAACTGAGGCATGAAACAACTTTAAACCTAGTCATACTCATGTGGGAAGTTAACCAAATGTGTTTGCATTAGGTTTGCAGTCAGGACTTTTGAGTACAATTGAAATGTATACTACTTTTATGTCAAAGCATTCTATTCACTGTGAAATCAAATTTTTTGTCTTTATGTGCACAGGTATGAAACAACTTTCAGACATCTCAGAATCATGTGGGAAGTTAACCTAAAGTGTTTCCATTAGGTTTGCAGTAAGTGCTTTGGTGTAAAATTGAAATGTATACTATTTGTATTGTCTAAGCATTGCATGCACTGAGATAACAACTTTTTTGTCTTGATGTGTACAGCCATGAAACAACTTTCAAACTACTCATAATCATGTAGAAAGTTAACCTAAGGTGTTTCCATTAGTTTTGCAGTAAGTGCTTTGGTGTAAAATTGAAATGTATACTATTTGTATTGTAAAAGCATTGCATGCACTGAGAAAACAAATTTTTTGTCTTGATGTGCAGAGGTATGAAACAACTTTGAGACATCTCAGAATCATGTGGGAAGTTAATCTAAGTTGTTTCCATTAGGTTTGCAGTAAGTACTTTGGTGTAAAATTGAAATGTATACTATTTGTATTGTCTAAGCATTGCATTCACTGAGATAACAACTTTTTTGTGTTGATGTGTACAGCCATGAAACAACTTTCAAACTACTCATAATCATGTGGGAAGTTAACCTAAGGTGTTTCAATTAGTTTGCAGTAAGTACTTTGGTATAAAATTCAGATGTGTCCTACCTTAATGTCAGATCATAGTAGTACTGAGAAAGTAACTTTTTTGTCTTGATGAACTGAGGCATGAAACAACCTTAAACTTAGTCATACTCATGTGGGAAGTTAACCTAAAGTGTTTCCATTAGGTTTGCAGTAAGTGCTTTGGTGTAAAATTGAAATGTATACTATTTGTATTGTCTAAGAATTGCATGCACTGAGATAACAACTTTTTTGTGTTGATGTGTACAGCCATGAAACAACTTTCAAACTACTCATAATCATGTAGAAAGTTAACCTAAGGTGTTTCCATTAGTTTTGCAGTAAGTGCTTTGGTGTAAAATTGAAATGTATACTATTTGTATTGTAAAAGCATTGCATGCACTGAGAAAACAAATTTTTTGTCTTGATGTGCACAGGTATGAAACAACTTTCAGACATCTCAGAATCATGTGGGAAGTTAATCTAAGTTGTTTCCATTAGGTTTGCAGTAAGTACTTTGGTATAAAATTCAGATGTGTCCTACCTTAATGTCAGATCATAGTAGTACTGAGAAAGTAACTTTTTTGTCTTGATGAACTGAGGCATGAAACAACCTTAAACCTAGTCATACTCATGTGGGAAGTTAACCTAAAGTGTTTCCATTAGGTTTGCAGTAAGTGCTTTGGTGTAAAATAGAAATGTATACTATTTGTATTGTCTAAGCATTGCATGCACTGAGATAACAACTTTTTTGTGTTGATGTGTACAGCCATGAAACAACTTTCAAACTACTCATAATCATGTAGAAAGTTAACCTAAGGTGTTTCCATTAGTTTTGCAGTAAGTGCTTTGGTGTAAAATTGAAATGTATACTATTTGTATTGTAAAAGCATTGCATGCACTGAGAAAACAAATTTTTTGTCTTGATGTGCACAGGTATGAAACAACTTTCAGACATCTCAGAATCATGTGAGAAGTTAATCTAAGTTGTTTCCATTAGGTTTGCAGTAAGTACTTTGGTATAAAATTCAGATGTGTCCTACCTTAATGTCAGATCATAGTAGTACTGAGAAAGTAACTTTTTTGTCTTGATGAACTGAGGCATGAAACAACCTTAAACCTAGTCATACTCATGTGGGAAGTTAACCTAAAGTGTTTCCATTAGGTTTGCAGTAAGTGCTTTGGTGTAAAATAGAAATGTATACTATTTGTATTGTCTAAGCATTGCATGCACTGAGATAACAACTTTTTTGTGTTGATGTGTACAGCCATGAAACAACTTTCAAACTACTCATAATCATGTGGAAAGTTAACCTAAGGTGTTTCCATTTGGTTTGCAGTAAATGCTTTAATGTAAAATTGAAATGTATTCTATATGTATTGTAAAAGCATTGCATGCACTGAGAAAACAACTTTTTTGTCTTGATGTGCACAGGTATGAAACAACTTTCAGACATCTCAGAATCATGTGGGAAGTTAATCTAAGTTGTTTCCATTAGGTTTGCAGTAAGAGCTTTGGTGTAAAATTGAAATGTATACTATTTGTATTGTCTAAGCACTGCATGC
Source organism: Mobula birostris (assembly GCF_030028105.1). Taxonomy (NCBI): domain Eukaryota; kingdom Metazoa; phylum Chordata; class Chondrichthyes; order Myliobatiformes; family Myliobatidae; genus Mobula; species Mobula birostris. Next base: position 48,044 of record NW_027278493.1, read on the forward strand.
TCTGAGATAACAACTTTTTTGTGTTGATGTGTACAGCCATGAAACAACTTTCAAACTACTTATAATCATGTGGGAAGTTAACCTAAGGTGTTTGCATTAGTTTGCAGTAAGTACTTTGGTATAAAATTCAGATGTGTCCTACCTTAACGTCAGACATAGTAGTACTGAGAATGTAACTTTTTTGTCTTGATGAACTGAGGCATGAAACAACTTTAAACCTAGTCATACTCATGTGGGAAGTTAACCAAATGTGTTTGCATTAGGTTTGCAGTCAGGACTTTTGAGTACAATTGAAATGTATACTACTTTTATGTCAAAGCATTCTATTCTCTGTGAAATCAACTTTTTTGTCTTTATGTGCACAGGTATGAAACAACTTTCAGACATCTCTCATTCATGTGGGAAGTTAACCTAAAGTGTTTGCATTAGGTTTGCAGTAAGTGCTTTGGTGTAAAATTGAAATGTATACTATTTGTATTGTCTAAGCATTGCATGCACTGAGATAACAACATTTTTGTGTTGATGTGTACAGCCATGAAACAACTTTCAAACTACTCAAAATCATGTGGAAAGTTAACCTAAGGTGTTTCCATTAGGGTTGCAGTAAGTGCTTTGGTGTAAAATTGAAATGTATACTATTTGTATTGTAAAAGCACTGCATGCACTGAGATAACAACTTTTTTGTGTTGATGTGTACAGCCATGAAACAACTTTGAAACTACTCATAATCATGTGGGAAGTTAACCTAAGGTGCTTCAATTAGTTTGCAGTAAGCACTTTGGTGTAAAATTGAGATGTATACTACCTTAATGTCAGAGCATAGTAGTACTGAGAAAGTAACTTTTTTGTCTTGATGAACTGAGGCATGAAACAACTTTAAACCTAGTCATACTCATGTGGGAAGTTAACCAAATGTGTTTGCATTAGGTTTGCAGTCAGGACTTTTGAGTACAATTGAAATGTATACTACTTTTATGTCAAAGCATTCTATTCACTGTGAAATCAACTTTTTTGTCTTTCTGTGCACAGGTATGAAACAACTTTCAGACATCTCAGAATCATGTGGGAAGTTAACCTAAAGTGTTTCCATTAGGTTTGCAGTAAGTGCTTTGGTGTAAAATTGAAATGTATACTATTTGTATTGTCTAAGCATTGCATGCACTGAGATAACAACTTTTTTGTGTTGATGTGTAAAGCCATGAAACAACTTTCAAACTACTGATAATCATGTGGAAAGTTAACCTAAGGTGTTTCCTTTAGTTTTGCAGTAAGTGCTTTGGTGTAAAATTGAAATGTATACTATTTGTATTGTAAAAGCATTGCATGCACTGAGAAAACAACTTTTTTGTCTTGATGTGCACAGGTATGAAACAACTTTCAGACATCTCAGAATCATGTGGGAAGTTAACGTAAAGTGTTTCCATTAGTTTGCAGTAAGTACTTTGGTATAAAATTCAGATGTGTCCTACCTTAATGTCAGAGCATAGCAGTACTGAGAAAGTAACTTTTTTGTCTTGATGAACTGAGGCATGAAACAACTTTAAACCTAGTCATACTCATGTGGGAAGTTAACCAAATGTGTTTGCATTAGGTTTGCAGTCAGGACTTTTGAGTACAATTGAAATGTATACTACTTTTATGTCAAAGCATTCTATTCTCTGTGAAATCAACTTTTTTGTCTTTATGTGCACAGGTATGAAACAACTTTCAGACATCTCTGAATCATGTGGGAAGTTAACCTAAAGGGTTTCCATTAGGTTTGCAGTAAGTGCTTTGGTGTAAAATTGAAATGTATACTATTTGTATTGTAAAAGCATTGCATGCACTGAGAAAACAACTTTTTTGTCTTGATGTGCACAGGTATGAAACAGCTTTCAGACATCTCAGAATCATGTGGGAAGTTAATCTAAGTTGTTTCCATTAGGTTTGCAGTAAGTGCTTTGGTGTATAATTGAAATGTATACTATTTGTATTGTCTAAGCATTGCATTCACTGAGATAACAACTTTTTTGTGTTGATGTGTACAGCCATGAAACAACTTTCAAACTACTCATAATCATGTGGGAAGTTAACCTAAGGTGTTTCCATTATTTTGCAGTAAGTACTTTGGTATAAAATTCAGATGTGTCCTACCTTAATGTCAGATCATAGTAGTCCTGAGAAAGTAACTTTTTTGTCTTGATGAACTGAGGCATGAAACAACTTTAAACCTCGTCATACTCATGTGGGAAGTGAACCAAATGTGTTTGCATTCGGTTTGCAGTCAGGACTTTTGAGTACAATTGAAATGTATACTACTTTTATGTCAAAGCATTCTATTCACTGTGAAATCAACTTTTTTGTCTTTATGTGCACAGGTATGAAACAACTTTCAGACATCTCAGAAACATGTGGGAAGTTAACCTAAAGTGTTTCCATTAGGTTTGCAGTAAGTGCTTTGGTGTAAAATTGAAATGTATACTATTTGTATTGTCTAAGCATTGCATGCACTGAGATAACAACTTTTTTGTGTTGATGTGTACAGCCATGAAACAACTTTCAAACTACTCATAATCATGTAGAAAGTTAACCTAAGGTGTTTCCATTAGTTTTGCAGTAAGTGCTTTGGTGTAAAATTGAAATGTATACTATTTGTATTGTAAAAGCATTGCATGCACTGAGAAAACAAATTTTTTGTCTTGATGTGCAGAGGTATGAAACAACTTTGAGACATGTCAGAATCATGTGGGAAGTTAATCTAAGTTGTTTCCATTAGGTTTGCAGTAAGTACTTTGGTGTAAAATTGAAATGTATACTATTTGTATTGTCTAAGCATTGCATTCACTGAGATAACAACTTTTTTGTGTTGATGTGTACAGCCATGAAACAACTTTCAAACTACTCATAATCATGTGGGAAGTTAACCTAAGGTGTTTCAATTAGTTTGCAGTAAGTACTTTGGTATAAAATTCAGATGTGTCCTACCTTAATGTCAGATCATAGTAGTACTGAGAAAGTAACTTTTTTGTCTTGATGAACTGAGGCATGAAACAACCTTAAACTTAGTCATACTCATGTGGGAAGTTAACCTAAAGTGTTTCCATTAGGTTTGCAGTAAGTGCTTTGGTGTAAAATTGAAATGTATACTATTTGTATTGTCTAAGCATTGCATGCACTGAGATAACAACTTTTTTGTCTTGATGTGTACAGCCATGAAACAACTTTCAAACTACTCATAATCATGTGGAAAGTTAACCTAAGGTGTTTCCATTAGGTTTGCAGTAAGTGCTTTGGTGTAAAATTGAAATGTATACTATTTGTATTGTAAAAGCATTGCATGCACTGAGAAAACAACTTGTTTGTCTTGATGTGCACAGGTATGAAACAACTTTCAGACATCTTAGAATCATGTGGGAAGTTAATCTAAGTTGTTTCCATTAGGTTTGCAGTAAGTACTTTGGTGTAAAATTGAAATGTATACTATTTGCATTGTCTAAGCATTGCATTCACTGAGATAACAACTTTTTTGTGTTGATGTGTACAGCCATGAAACAACTTTCAAACTACTCATAATCATGTGGGAAGTTAACCTAAGGTGTTTCCATTAGTTTGCAGTAAGTACTTTGGTATAAAATTCAGATGTGTCCTACCTTAATGTCAGAGCATAGTAGTACTGAGAAAGTAACTTGTTTGTCTTGATGAACTGAGGCATGAAACAACTTTAAACCTAGTCATACTCATGTGGGAAGTTAACCAAATGTGTTTGCATTAGGTTTGCAGTCAGGACTTTTGAGTACAATTGAAATGTATACTACTTTTATGTCAAAGCATTCTATTCACTGTGAAATCAAATTTTTTGTCTTTATGTGCACAGGTATGAAACAACTTTCAGACATCTCAGAATCATGTGGGAAGTTAACCTAAAGTGTTTCCATTAGGTTTGCAGTAAGTGCTTTGGTGTAAAATAGAAATGTATACTATTTGTATTGTCTAAGCATTGCATGCACTGAGATAACAACTTTTTTGTGTTGATGTGTACAGCCATGAAACAACTTTCAAACTACTCATAATCATGTAGAAAGTTAACCTAAGGTGTTTCCATTAGTTTTGCAGTAAGTGCTTTGGTGTAAAATTGAAATGTATACTATTTGTATTGTAAAAGCATTGCATGCACTGAGAAAACAAATTTTTTGTCTTGATGTGCAGAGGTATGAAACAACTTTGAGACATCTCAGAATCATGTGGGAAGTTAATCTAAGTTGTTTCCATTAGGTTTGCAGTAAGTACTTTGGTGTAAAATTGAAATGTATACTATTTGTATTGTCTAAGCATTGCATTCACTGAGATAACAACTTTTTTGTGTTGATGTGTACAGCCATGAAACAACTTTCAAACTACTCATAATCATGTGGGAAGTTAACCTAAGGTGTTTCAATTAGTTTGCAGTAAGTACTTTGGTATAAAATTCAGATGTGTCCTACCTTAATGTCAGATCATAGTAGTACTGAGAAAGTAACTTTTTTGTCTTGATGAACTGAGGCATGAAACAACCTTAAACTTAGTCATACTCATGTGGGAAGTTAACCTAAAGTGTTTCCATTAGGTTTGCAGTAAGTGCTTTGGTGTAAAATTGAAATGTATACTATTTGTATTGTCTAAGCATTGCATGCACTGAGATAACAACTTTTTTGTGTTGATGTGTACAGCCATGAAACAACTTTCAAACTACTCATAATCATGTAGAAAGTTAACCTAAGGTGTTTCCATTAGTTTTGCAGTAAGTGCTTTGGTGTAAAATTGAAATGTATACTATTTGTATTGTAAAAGCATTGCATGCACTGAGAAAACAAATTTTTTGTCTTGATGTGCACAGGTATGAAACAACTTTCAGACATCTCAGAATCATGTGGGAAGTTAATCTAAGTTGTTTCCATTAGGTTTGCAGTAAGTACTTTGGTATAAAATTCAGATGTGTCCTACCTTAATGTCAGATCATAGTAGTACTGAGAAAGTAACTTTTTTGTCTTGATGAACTGAGGCATGAAACAACCTTAAACCTAGTCATACTCATGTGGGAAGTTAACCTAAAGTGTTTCCATTAGGTTTGCAGTAAGTGCTTTGGTGTAAAATAGAAATGTATACTATTTGTATTGTCTAAGCATTGCATGCACTGAGATAACAACTTTTTTGTGTTGATGTGTACAGCCATGAAACAACTTTCAAACTACTCATAATCATGTGGAAAGTTAACCTAAGGTGTTTCCATTAGGTTTGCAGTAAATGCTTTAATGTAAAATTGAAATGTATTCTATATGTATTGTAAAAGCATTGCATGCACTGAGAAAACAACTTTTTTGTCTTGATGTGCACAGGTATGAAACAACTTTCAGACATCTCAGAATCATGTGGGAAGTTAATCTAAGTTGTTTCCATTAGGTTTGCAGTAAGAGCTTTGGTGTAAAATTGAAATGTATACTATTTGTATTGTCTAAGCACTGCACGCTCTGAGATAACAACTTTTTTGTGTTGATGTGTACAGCCATGAAACAACTTTCAAACTACTTATAATCATGTGGGAAGTTAACCTAAGGTGTTTCCATTAGTTTGCAGTAAGTACTTTGGTATAAAATTCAGATGTGTCCTACCTTAACGTCAGACATAGTAGTACTGAGAATGTAACTTTTTTGTCTTGATGAACTGAGGCATGAAACAACTTTAAACCTACTCATACTCATGTGGGAAGTTAACCAAATGTGTTTGCATTAGGTTTGCAGTCAGGACTTTTGAGTACAATTGAAATGTATACTACTTTTATGTCAAAGCATTCTATTCTCTGTGAAATCAACTTTTTTGTCTTTATGTGCACAGGTATGAAACAACTTTCAGACATCTCTGAATCATGTGGGAAGTTAATCTAAAGTGTTTCCATTAGGTTTGCAGTAAGTGCTTTGGTGTAAAATTGAAATGTATACTATTTGTATTGTCTAAGCATTGCATGCACTGAGATAACAACTTTTTTGTCTTGATGTGTACAGCCATGAAACAACTTTCAAACTACTCATAATCATGTGGAAAGTTAACCTAAGGTGTTTCCATTAGGTTTGCAGTAAGAGCTTTGGTGTAAAATTGAAATGTACACTATTTGTATTGTAAAAGCATTGCATGCACTGAGAAAACAACTTTTTTGTCTTGATGTGCACAGGTATGAAACAACTTTCAGACATCTCAGAATCATGTGGGAAGTTAATCTAAGTTGTTTCCATTAGGTTTGCAGTAAGTACTTTGGTGTAAAATTGAAATGTATACTATTTGTATTGTCTAAGCATTGCATTCACTGAGATAACAACTTTTTTGTGTTGATGTGTACAGCCATGAAACAACTTTCAAACTACTCATAATCATGTGGGAAGTTAACCTAAGGTGTTTCCATTAGTTTGCAGTAAGTACTTCGGTATAAAATTCAGATGTGTCCTACCTTAATGTCAGATCATAGTAGTACTGAGAAAGTAACTTTTTTGTCTTGATGAACTGAGGGATGAAACAACTTTAAACCTAGTCATACTCATGTGGGAAGTTAACCAAATGTGTTTGCATTAGGTTTGCAGTCAGGACTTTTGAGTACAATTGAAATGTATACTACTTTTATGTCAAAGCATTCTATTCTCTGTGAAATCAACTTTTTTGTCTTTATGTGCACAGGTATGAAACAACTTTCAGACATCTCTGAATCATGTGGGAAGTTAACCTAAGGTGTTTCCATTAGGTTTGCAGTAAGTGCTTTGGTGTAAAATTGAAATGTATACTATTTGTATTGTAAAAGCATTGCATGCACTGAGAAAAAACTTTTTTGTCTTGATGTACACAGGTATGAAACAACTTTCAGACATCTCAGAATCATGTGGGAAGTTAATCTAAGTTGTTTGCATTAGGTTTGCAGTAAGTACTTTGGTGTAAAATTGAAATGTATACTATTTGTATTGTCTAAGCATTGCATTCACTGAGATAACAACTTTTTTGTGTTGATGTGTACAGCCATGAAACAACTTTCAAACTACTCATAATCATGTGGGAAGTTAACCTAAGGTGTTTCCATTAGTTTGCAGTAAGTAGTTTGGTATAAAATTCAGATGTGTCCTACTTTAATGTCAGATCATAGTAGTACTGAGAAAGTAACTCTTTTGTCTTGATGAACTGAGGCATGAAACAACTTTAAACCTAGTCATACTCATGTGGGAAGTTAACCAAATGTGTTTGCATTAGGTTTGCAGTCAGGACTTTTGAGTACAATTGAAATGTATACTACTTTTATGTCAAAGCATTCTATTCACTGTGAAATCAACTTTTTTGTCTTTATGTGCACAGGTATGAAACAACTTTCAGACATCTCAGAATCATGTGGGAAGTTAACCTAAAGTGTTTCCATTAGGTTTGCAGTAAGTGCTTTGGTGTAAAATAGAAATGCATACTATTTGTATTGTCTAAGAATTGCATGCACTGAGATAACAACTTTTATGTGTTGATGTGTACAGCCATGAAACAACTTTCAAACTACTCATAATCATGTGGAAAGTTAACCTAAGGTGTTTCCATTAGGTTTGCAGTAAATGCTTTGGTGTAAAATTGAAATGTATTCTATATGTATTGTAAAAGAATTGCATGCACTGAGAAAACAATTTTTTTGTCTTGATGTGCACAGGTATGAAACAACTTTCAGACATCTCAGAATCATGTGGGAAGTTAATCTAAGTTGTTTCCATTAGGTTTGCAGTAAGAGCTTTGGTGTAAAATTGAAATGTATACTATTTGTATTGTCTAAGCACTGCATGCTCTGAGATAACAACTTTTTTGTGTTGATGTGTACAGCCATGAAACAACTTTCAAACTACTCATAATCATGTGGGAAGTTATCCTAAGGTGTTTCAATTAGTTTGCAGTAAGCACTTTGTTGTAAAATTGAGATGTATACTACCTTAATGTCAGAGCATAGTAGTACTGAGAAAGTAACTTTTTTGTCTTGATGAACTGAGGCATGAAACAACTTTAAACCTAGTCATACTCATGTGGGAAGTTAACCAAATGTGTTTGCATTAGGTTTGCAGTCAGGACTTTTGAGTACAATTGAAATGTATACTACTTTTATGTCAAAGCATTCTATTCTCTGTGAAATCAACTTTTTTGTCTTTATGTGCACAGGTATGAAACAACTTTCAGACATCTCTCATTCATCTGGGAAGTTAACCTAAAGTGTTTGCATTAGGTTTGCAGTAAGTGCTTTGGTGTAAAATTGAAATGTATACTATTTGTATTGTCTAAGCATTGCATGCACTGAGATAACAACATTTTTGTGTTGATGTGTACAGCCATGAAACAACTTTCAAACTACTCAAAATCATGTGGAAAGTTAACCTAAGGTGTTTCCATTAGGGTTGCAGTAAGTGCTTTGGTGTAAAATTGAAATGTATACTATTTGTATTGTAAAAGCATTGCATGCACTGAGAAAACAACTTTTTTCTCTTGATGTGCACAGGTATGAAAGAACTTTCAGACATCTCAGAATCATGTGGGAAGTTAATCTAAGTTGTTTCCATTAGGTTTGCAGTAAGTACTTTGGTGTAAAATTGAAATGTATACTATTTGTATTGTCTAAGCATTGCATTCACTGAGATAACAACTTTTTTGTGTTGATGTGTACAGCCATGAAACAACTTTCAAACTACTCATAATCATGTGGGAAGTTAACCTAAGGTGTTTCCATTAGTTTGCAGTAAGTACTTTGGTATAAAATTCAGATGTGTCCTACCTTAATGTCAGACATAGTAGTACTGAGAAAGTAACTTTTTTGTCTTGATGAACTGAGGCATGAAACAACTTTAAACCTAGTCACACTCATGTGGGAAGTTAACCAAATTTGTTTGCATTAGGTTTGCAGTCAGGACTTTTGAGTACAATTGAAATGTATACTACTGTTATGTCAAAGCATTCTATTCTCTGTGAAATCAACTTTTTTGTCTTTATGTGCACAGGTATGAAACAACTTTCAAGAACATCTCAGAATCATGTGGGAAGTTAATCTAAGTTGTTTCCATTAGGTTTGCAGTAAGAGCTTTGGTGTAAAATTGAAATGTATACTATTTGTATTGTCTAAGCACTGCATGCACTGAGATAACAACTTTTTTGTGTTGATGTGTACAGCCATGAAACAACTTTGAAACTACTCATAATCATGTGGGAAGTTAACCTAAGGTGCTTCAATTAGTTTGCAGTAAGCACTTTGGTGTAAAATTGAGATGTATACTACCTTAATGTCAGAGCATAGTAGTACTGAGAAAGTAACTTTTTTGTCTTGATGAACTGAGGCATGAAACAACTTTAAACCTAGTCATACTCATGTGGGAAGTTAACCAAATGTGTTTGCATTAGGTTTGCAGTCAGGACTTTTGAGTACAATTGAAATGTATACTACTTTTATGTCAAAGCATTCTATTCACTGTGAAATCAACTTTTTTGTCTTTCTGTGCACAGGTATGAAACAACTTTCAGACATCTCAGAATCATGTGGGAAGTTAACCTAAAGTGTTTCCATTAGGTTTGCAGTAAGTGCTTTGGTGTAAAATTGAAATGTATACTATTTGTATTGTCTAAGCATTGCATGCACTGAGATAACAACTTTTTTGTGTTGATGTGTAAAGCCATGAAACAACTTTCAAACTACTGATAATCATGTGGAAAGTTAACCTAAGGTGTTTCCTTTAGTTTTGCAGTAAGTGCTTTGGTGTAAAATTGAAATGTATACTATTTGTATTGTAAAAGCATTGCATGCACTGAGAAAACAACTTTTTTGTCTTGATGTGCACAGGTATGAAACAACTTTCAGACATCTCAGAATCATGTGGGAAGTTAACGTAAAGTGTTTCCATTAGGTTTGCAGTAAGTACTTTGGTGTAAAATTGAAATGTATACTATTTGTATTGTCTAAGCATTGCATTCACTGAGATAACAACTTTTTTGTGTTGATGTGTACAGCCATGAAACAACTTTCAAACTACTCATAATCATGTGGGAAGTTAACCTAAGGTGTTTCAATTAGTTTGCAGTAAGTACTTTGGTATAAAATTCAGATGTGCCCTACCTTAATGTCAGATCATAGTAGTACTGAGAAAGTAACTTTTTTGTCTTGATGAACTGAGGCATGAAACAACCTTAAACTTAGTCATACTCATGTGGGAAGTTAACCTAAAGTGTTTCCATTAGGTTTGCAGTAAGTGCTTTGGTGTAAAATTGAAATGTATACTATTTGTATTGTCTAAGCATTGCATGCACTGAGATAACAACTTTTTTGTCTTGATGTGTACAGCCATGAAACAACTTTCAAACTACTCATAATCATGTGGAAAGTTAACCTAAGGTGTTTCCATTAGGTTTGCAGTAAGTGCTTTGGTGTAAAATTGAAATGTATACTATTTGTATTGTAAAAGCATTGCATGCACTGAGAAAACAACTTGTTTGTCTTGATGTGCACAGGTATGAAACAACTTTCAGACATCTTAGAATCATGTGGGAAGTTAATCTAAGTTGTTTCCATTAGGTTTGCAGTAAGTACTTTGGTGTAAAATTGAAATGTATACTATTTGCATTGTCTAAGCATTGCATTCACTGAGATAACAACTTTTTTGTGTTGATGTGCACAGCCATGAAACAACTTTCAAACTACTCATAATCATGTGGGAAGTTAACCTAAGGTGTTTCCATTAGTTTGCAGTAAGTACTTTGGTATAAAATTCAGATGTGTCCTACCTTAATGTCAGAGCATAGTAGTACTGAGAAAGTAACTTTTTTGTCTTGATGAACTGAGGCATGAAACAACTTTAAACCTAGTCATACTCATGTGGGAAGTTAACCAAATGTGTTTGCATTAGGTTTGCAGTCAGGACTTTTGAGTACAATTGAAATGTATACTACTTTTATGTCAAAGCATTCTATTCACTGTGAAATCAAATTTTTTGTCTTTATGTGCACAGGTATGAAACAACTTTCAGACATCTCAGAATCATGTGGGAAGTTAACCTAAAGTGTTTCCATTAGGTTTGCAGTAAGTGCTTTGCTGTAAAATAGAAATGTATACTATTTATTGTCTAAGCATTGCATGCACTGAGATAACAACTTTTTTGTCTTGATGTGTACAGCCATGAAACAACTTTCAAACTACTCATAATCATGTGGAAAGTTAACCTAAGGTGTTTCCATTAGGTTTGCAGTAAGTGCTTTGGTGTAAAATTGAAATGTATACTATTTGTATTGTAAAAGCATTGCATGCACTGAGAAAACAACTTGTTTGTCTTGATGTGCACAGGTATGAAACAACTTTCAGACATCTTAGAATCATGTGGGAAGTTAATCTAAGTTGTTTCCATTAGGTTTGCAGTAAGTACTTTGGTGTAAAATTGAAATGTATACTATTTGCATTGTCTAAGCATTGCATTCACTGAGATAACAACTTTTTTGTGTTGATGTGTACAGCCATGAAACAACTTTCAAACTACTCATAATCATGTGGGAAGTTAACCTAAGGTGTTTCCATTAGTTTGCAGTAAGTACTTTGGTATAAAATTCAGATGTGTCCTACCTTAATGTCAGAGCATAGTAGTACTGAGAAAGTAACTTTTTTGTCTTGATGAACTGAGGCATGAAACAACTTTAAACCTAGTCATACTCATGTGGGAAGTGAACCAAATGTGTTTGCATTCGGTTTGCAGTCAGGACTTTTGAGTACAATTGAAATGTATACTACTTTTATGTCAAAGCATTCTATTCACTGTGAAATCAACTTTTTTGTCTTTATGTGCACAGGTATGAAACAACTTTCAGACATCTCAGAATCATGTGGGAAGTTAACCTAAAGTGTTTCCATTAGGTTTGCAGTAAGTGCTTTGGTGTAAAATTGAAATGTATACTATTTGTATTGTCTAAGCATTGCATGCACTGAGATAACAACTTTTTTGTGTTGATGTGTACAGCCATGAAACAACTTTCAAACTACTCATAATCATGTAGAAAGTTAACCTAAGGTGTTTCCATTAGTTTTGCAGTAAGTGCTTTGGTGTAAAATTGAAATGTATACTATTTGTATTGTAAAAGCATTTTGCATGCACTGAGAAAACAACTTGTTTGTCTTGATGTGCACAGGTATGAAACAACTTTCAGACATCTTAGAATCATGTGGGAAGTTAATCTAAGTTGTTTCCATTAGGTTTGCAGTAAGTACTTTGGTGTAAAATTGAAATGTATACTATTTGCATTGTCTAAGCATTGCATTCACTGAGATAACAACTTTTTTGTGTTGATGTGTACAGCCATGAAACAACTTTCAAACTACTCATAATCATGTGGGAAGTTAACCTAAAGTGTTTCCATTAGTTTGCAGTAAGTACTTGGTATAAAATTCAGATGTGTCCTACCTTAATGTCAGAGCATAGTAGTACTGAGAAAGTAACTTTTTTGTCTTGATGAACTGAGGCATGAAAAAAACTTTAAACCTAGTCATACTCATGTGGGAAGTTAACCAAATGTGTTTGCATTAGGTTTGCAGTCAGGACTTTTGAGTACATTGAAATGTATACCACTTTTATGTCAAAGCATTCTATTCACTGTGAAATCAAATTTTTTGTCTTTATGTGCACAGGTATGAAACAACTTTCAGACATCTCAGAATCATGTGGGAAGTTAACCTAAAGTGTTTCCATTAGGTTTGCAGTAAGTGCTTTGGTGTAAAATAGAAATGTATACTATTTGTATTGTCTAAGCATTGCATGCACTGAGATAACAACTTTTTTGTGTTGATGTGTACAGCCATGAAACAACTTTCAAACTACTCATAATCATGTGGAAACTTAACCTAAGGTGTTTCCATTAGGTTTGCAGTAAATGCTTTGGTGTAAAATTGAAATGTATTCTATATGTATTGTAAAAGCTTTGCATGCACTGAGAAAACAACTTTTTGTCTTGATGTGCACAGGTATGAAACAACTTTCAGACATCTCAGAATCATGTGGGAAGTTAATCTAAGTTGGTTCCATTAGGTTTGCAGTAAGAGCTTTGGTGTAAAATTGAAATGTATACTATTTGTATTGTCTAAGCACTGCATGCACTGAGATAACAACTTTTTTGTGTTGATGTGTACAGCCATGAAACAACTTTCAAACTACTCATAATCATGTGGGAAGTTAACCTAAGGTGTTTCAATTAGTTTGCAGTAAGCACTTCGGTGTAAAATTGAGATGTATACTACCTTAATGTCAGAGCTTAGTAGTACTGAGAAAGTAACTTTTTTGTCTTGATGAACTGAGGCATGAAACAACTTTAAACCTAGTCATACTCATGTGGGAAGTTAACCAAATGTGTTTGCATTAGGTTTGCAGTCAGGACTTTTGAGTACATTTGAAATGTATACTACTTTTATGTCAAAGCATTCTATTCAATGTGAAATCAACTTTTTGTCTTTATGTGCACAGGTATGAAACAACTTTCAGACATCTCAGAATCATGTGGGAAGTTAACCTAAAGTGTTTCCATTAGGTTTGCAGTAAGTGCTTTGGTGTAAAATTGAAATGTATACTATTTGTATTGTCTAAGCATTGCATGCACTGAGATAACAACTTTTTTGTGTTGATGTGTACAGCCATGAAACAACTTTCAAACTACTCATAATCATGTGGAAAGTTAACCTAAGGTGTTTCCATTAGGTTTGCAGTAAGTGCTTTGGTTGTAAAATTGAAATGTATACTATTTGTATTGTAAAAGCATTGCATGCACTGAGAAAACAACTTTTTTGTCTTGATGTGCACAGGTATGAAACAACTTTCAGACATCTCAGAATCATGTGGGAAGTGTAATCTAAGTTGTTTCCATTATGTTTGCAGTAAGTACTTTGGTGTAAAATTGAAATGTATACTATTTGCATTGTCTAAGCATTGCATTCACTGAGATAACAACTTTTTTGTGTTGATGTGTACAGCCATGAAACAACTTTCAAACTACTCATAATCATGTGGGAAGTTAACCTAAGTGTTTCCATTAGTTTGCAGTAAGTACTTTGGTATAAAATTCAGATGTGTCCTACCTTAATGTCAGAGCATAGTAGTACTGAGAAAGTAACTTTTTTGTCTTGATGAACTGAGGCATGAAACAACTTTAAACCTAGTCATACTCATGTGGGAAGTTAACCAAATGTGTTTGCATTAGGTTTGCAGTCAGGACTTTTGAGTACAATTGAAATGTATACTACTTTTATGTCAAAGCATTCTATTCACTGTGAAATCAAATTTTTTGTCTTTATGTGCACAGGTATGAAACAACTTTCAGACATCTCAGAATCATGTGGGAAGTTAACCTAAAGTGTTTCCATTAGGTTTGCAGTAAGTGCTTTGGTGTAAAATAGAAATGTATACTATTTGTATTGTCTAAGCATTGCATGCACTGAGATAACAACTTTTTTGTCTTGATGTGTACAGCCATGAAACAACTTTCAAACTACTCATAATCATGTGGAAAGTTAACCTAAGGTGTTTCCATTAGGTTTGCAGTAAGTGCTTTGGTGTAAAATTGAAATGTATACTATTTGTATTGTAAAAGCATTGCATGCACTGAGAAAACAACTTGTTTGTCTTGATGTGCACAGGTATGAAACAACTTTCAGACATCTTAGAATCATGTGGGAAAGTTAATCTAAGTTGTTTCCATTAGGTTTTGCAGTAAGTACTTTGGTGTAAAATTGAAATGTATACTATTTGCATTGTCTAAGCATTGCATTCACTGAGATAACAACTTTTTTGTGTTGATGTGTACAGCCATGAAACAACTTTCAAACTACTCATAATCATGTGGGAAGTTAACCTAAGGTGTTTCCATTAGTTTGCAGTAAGTACTTTGGTATAAAATTCAGATGTGTCCTACCTTAATGTCAGAGCATAGTAGTACTGAGAAAGTAACTTTTTTGTCTTGATGAACTGAGGCATGAAACAACTTTAAACCTAGTCATACTCATGTGGGAAGTTAACCAAATGTGTTTGCATTAGGTTTGCAGTCAGGACTTTTGAGTACAATTGAAATGTATACCACTTTTATGTCAAAGCATTCTATTCACTGTGAAATCAAATTTTTTGTCTTTATGTGCACAGGTATGAAACAACTTTCAGACATCTCAGAATCATGTGGGAAGTTAACCTAAAGTGTTTCCATTAGGTTTGCAGTAAGTGCTTTGGTGTAAAATAGAAATGTATACTATTTGTATTGTCTAAGCATTGCATGCACTGAGATAACAACTTTTTTGTGTTGATGTGTACAGCCATGAAACAACTTTCAAACTACTCATAATCATGTGGAAACTTAACCTAAGGTGTTTCCATTAGGTTTGCAGTAAATGCTTTGGTGTAAAATTGAAATGTATTCTATATGTATTGTAAAAGCTTTGCATGCACTGAGAAAACAACTTTTTTGTCTTGATGTGCACAGGTATGAAACAACTTTCAGACATCTCAGAATCATGTGGGAAGTTAATCTAAGTTGTTTCCATTAGGTTTGCAGTAAGAGCTTTGGTGTAAAATTGAAATGTATACTATTTGTATTGTCTAAGCACTGCATGCACTGAGATAACAACTTTTTTGTGTTGATGTGTACAGCCATGAAACAACTTTCAAACTACTCATAATCATGTGGGAAGTTAACCTAAGGTGTTTCAATTAGTTTGCAGTAAGCACTTCGGTGTAAAATTGAGATGTATACTACCTTAATGTCAGAGCTTAGTAGTACTGAGAAAGTAACTTTTTTGTCTTGATGAACTGAGGCATGAAACAACTTTAAACCTAGTCATACTCATGTGGGAAGTTAACCAAATGTGTTTGCATTAGGTTTGCAGTCAGGACTTTTGAGTACATTTGAAATGTATACTACTTTTATGTCAAAGCATTCTATTCAATGTGAAATCAACTTTTTGTCTTTATGTGCACAGGTATGAAACAACTTTCAGACATCTCAGAATCATGTGGGAAGTTAACCTAAAGTGTTTCCATTAGGTTTGCAGTAAGTGCTTTGGTGTAAAATTGAAATGTATACTATTTGTATTGTCTAAGCATTGCATGCACTGAGATAACAACTTTTTTGTGTTGATGTGTACAGCCATGAAACAACTTTCAAACTACTCATAATCATGTGGAAAGTTAACCTAAGGTGTTTCCATTAGGTTTGCAGTAAGTGCTTTGGTGTAAAATTGAAATGTATACTATTTGTATTGTAAAAGCATTGCATGCACTGAGAAAACAACTTTTTTGTCTTGATGTGCACAGGTATGAAACAACTTTCAGACATCTCAGAATCATGTGGGAAGTTAATCTAAGTTGTTTCCATTATGTTTGCAGTAAGTACTTTGGTGTAAAATTGAAATGTATACTATTTGCATTGTCTAAGCATTGCATTCACTGAGATAACAACTTTTTTGTGTTGATGTGTACAGCCATGAAACAACTTTCAAACTACTCATAATCATGTGGGAAGTTAACCTAAGGTGTTTCCATTAGTTTGCAGTAAGTACTTTGGTATAAAATTCAGATGTGTCCTACCTTAATGTCAGAGCATAGTAGTACTGAGAAAGTAACTTTTTTGTCTTGATGAACTGAGGCATGAAACAACTTTAAACCTAGTCATACTCATGTGGGAAGTTAACCAAATGTGTTTGCATTAGGTTTGCAGTCAGGACTTTTGAGTACAATTGAAATGTATACTACTTTTATGTCAAAGCATTCTATTCACTGTGAAATCAAATTTTTTGTCTTTATGTGCACAGGTATGAAACAACTTTCAGACATCTCAGAATCATGTGGGAAGTTAACCTAAAGTGTTTCCATTAGGTTTGCAGTAAGTGCTTTGGTGTAAAATAGAAATGTATACTATTTGTATTGTCTAAGCATTGCATGCACTGAGATAACAACTTTTTTGTCTTGATGTGTACAGCCATGAAACAACTTTCAAACTACTCATAATCATGTGGAAAGTTAACCTAAGGTGTTTCCATTAGGTTTGCAGTAAGTGCTTTGGTGTAAAATTGAAATGTATACTATTTGTATTGTAAAAGCATTGCATGCACTGAGAAAACAACTTGTTTGTCTTGATGTGCACAGGTATGAAACAACTTTCAGACATCTTAGAATCATGTGGGAAGTTAATCTAAGTTGTTTCCATTAGGTTTGCAGTAAGTACTTTGGTGTAAAATTGAAATGTATACTATTTGCATTGTCTAAGCATTGCATTCACTGAGATAACAACTTTTTTGTGTTGATGTGTACAGCCATGAAACAACTTTCAAACTACTCATAATCATGTGGGAAGTTAACCTAAGGTGTTTCCATTAGTTTGCAGTAAGTACTTTGGTATAAAATTCAGATGTGTCCTACCTTAATGTCAGAGCATAGTAGTACTGAGAAAGTAACTTTTTTGTCTTGATGAACTGAGGCATGAAACAACTTTAAACCTAGTCATACTCATGTGGGAAGTTAACCAAATGTGTTTGCATTAGGTTTGCAGTCAGGACTTTTGAGTACAATTGAAATGTATACTACTTTTATGTCAAAGCATTCTATTCACTGTGAAATCAAATTTTTTGTCTTTATGTGCACAGGTATGAAACAACTTTCAGACATCTCAGAATCATGTGGGAAGTTAACCTAAAGTGTTTCCATTAGGTTTGCAGTAAGTGCTTTGGTGTAAAATAGAAATGTATACTATTTGTATTGTCTAAGCATTGCATGCACTGAGATAACAACTTTTTTGTCTTGATGTGTACAGCCATGAAACAACTTTCAAACTACTCATAATCATGTGGAAAGTTAACCTAAGGTGTTTCCATTAGGTTTGCAGTAAGTGCTTTGGTGTAAAATTGAAATGTATACTATTTGTATTGTAAAAGCATTGCATGCACTGAGAAAACAACTTGTTTGTCTTGATGTGCACAGGTATGAAACAACTTTCAGACATCTTAGAATCATGTGGGAAGTTAATCTAAGTTGTTTCCATTAGGTTTGCAGTAAGTACTTTGGTGTAAAATTGAAATGTATACTATTTGCATTGTCTAAGCATTGCATTCACTGAGATAACAACTTTTTTGTGTTGATGTGTACAGCCATGAAACAACTTTCAAACTACTCATAATCATGTGGGAAGTTAACCTAAAGTGTTTCCATTAGTTTGCAGTAAGTACTTTGGTATAAAATTCAGATGTGTCCTACCTTAATGTCAGAGCATAGTAGTACTGAGAAAGTAACTTTTTTGTCTTGATGAACTGAGGCATGAAACAACTTTAAACCTAGTCATACTCATGTGGGAAGTTAACCAAATGTGTTTGCATTAGGTTTGCAGTCAGGACTTTTGAGTACAATTGAAATGTATACCACTTTTATGTCAAAGCATTCTATTCACTGTGAAATCAAATTTTTTGTCTTTATGTGCACAGGTATGAAACAACTTTCAGACATCTCAGAATCATGTGGGAAGTTAACCTAAAGTGTTTCCATTAGGTTTGCAGTAAGTGCTTTGGTGTAAAATAGAAATGTATACTATTTGTATTGTCTAAGCATTGCATGCACTGAGATAACAACTTTTTTGTGTTGATGTGTACAGCCATGAAACAACTTTCAAACTACTCATAATCATGTGGAAACTTAACCTAAGGTGTTTCCATTAGGTTTGCAGTAAATGCTTTGGTGTAAAATTGAAATGTATTCTATATGTATTGTAAAAGCTTTGCATGCACTGAGAAAACAACTTTTTTGTCTTGATGTGCACAGGTATGAAACAACTTTCAGACATCTCAGAATCATGTGGGAAGTTAATCTAAGTTGTTTCCATTAGGTTTGCAGTAAGAGCTTTGGTGTAAAATTGAAATGTATACTATTTGTATTGTCTAAGCACTGCATGCACTGAGATAACAACTTTTTTGTGTTGATGTGTACAGCCATGAAACAACTTTCAAACTACTCATAATCATGTGGGAAGTTAACCTAAGGTGTTTCAATTAGTTTGCAGTAAGCACTTCGGTGTAAAATTGAGATGTATACTACCTTAATGTCAGAGCTTAGTAGTACTGAGAAAGTAACTTTTTTGTCTTGATGAACTGAGGCATGAAACAACTTTAAACCTAGTCATACTCATGTGGGAAGTTAACCAAATGTGTTTGCATTAGGTTTGCAGTCAGGACTTTTGAGTACAATTGAAATGTATACTACTTTTATGTCAAAGCATTCTATTCACTGTGAAATCAAATTTTTTGTCTTTATGTGCACAGGTATGAAACAACTTTCAGACATCTCAGAATCATGTGGGAAGTTAACCTAAAGTGTTTCCATTAGGTTTGCAGTAAGTGCTTTGGTGTAAAATAGAAATGTATACTATTTGTATTGTCTAAGCATTGCATGCACTGAGATAACAACTTTTTTGTCTTGATGTGTACAGCCATGAAACAACTTTCAAACTACTCATAATCATGTGGAAAGTTAACCTAAGGTGTTTCCATTAGGTTTGCAGTAAGTGCTTTGGTGTAAAATTGAAATGTATACTATTTGTATTGTAAAAGCATTGCATGCACTGAGAAAACAACTTTTTTGTCTTGATGTGCACAGGTATGAAACAACTTTCAGACATCTCAGAATCATGTGGGAAGTTAATCTAAGTTGTTTCCATTAGGTTTGCAGTAAGTACTTTGGTGTAAAATTGAAATGTATACTATTTGCATTGTCTAAGCATTGCATTCACTGAGATAACAACTTTTTTGTGTTGATGTGTACAGCCATGAAACAACTTTCAAACTACTCATAATCATGTGGGAAGTTAACCTAAGGTGTTTCCATTAGTTTGCAGTAAGTACTTTGGTATAAAATTCAGATGTGTCCTACCTTAATGTCAGAGCATAGTAGTACTGAGAAAGTAACTTTTTTGTCTTGATGAACTGAGGCATGAAACAACTTTAAACCTAGTCATACTCATGTGGGAAGTTAACCAAATGTGTTTGCATTAGGTTTGCAGTCAGGACTTTTGAGTACAATTGAAATGTATACTACTTTTATGTCAAAGCATTCTATTCACTGTGAAATCAAATTTTTTGTCTTTATGTGCACAGGTATGAAACAACTTTCAGACATCTCAGAATCATGTGGGAAGTTAACCTAAAGTGTTTCCATTAGGTTTGCAGTAAGTGCTTTGGTGTAAAATAGAAATGTATACTATTTGTATTGTCTAAGCATTGCATGCACTGAGATAACAACTTTTTTGTCTTGATGTGTACAGCCATGAAACAACTTTCAAACTACTCATAATCATGTGGAAAGTTAACCTAAGGTGTTTCCATTAGGTTTGCAGTAAGTGCTTTGGTGTAAAATTGAAATGTATACTATTTGTATTGTAAAAGCATTGCATGCACTGAGAAAACAACTTGTTTGTCTTGATGTGCACAGGTATGAAACAACTTTCAGACATCTTAGAATCATGTGGGAAGTTAATCTAAGTTGTTTCCATTAGGTTTGCAGTAAGTACTTTGGTGTAAAATTGAAATGTATACTATTTGCATTGTCTAAGCATTGCATTCACTGAGATAACAACTTTTTTGTGTTGATGTGTACAGCCATGAAACAACTTTCAAACTACTCATAATCATGTGGGAAGTTAACCTAAAGTGTTTCCATTAGTTTGCAGTAAGTACTTTGGTATAAAATTCAGATGTGTCCTACCTTAATGTCAGAGCATAGTAGTACTGAGAAAGTAACTTTTTTGTCTTGATGAACTGAGGCATGAAACAACTTTAAACCTAGTCATACTCATGTGGGAAGTTAACCAAATGTGTTTGCATTAGGTTTGCAGTCAGGACTTTTGAGTACAATTGAAATGTATACCACTTTTATGTCAAAGCATTCTATTCACTGTGAAATCAAATTTTTTGTCTTTATGTGCACAGGTATGAAACAACTTTCAGACATCTCAGAATCATGTGGGAAGTTAACCTAAAGTGTTTCCATTAGGTTTGCAGTAAGTGCTTTGGTGTAAAATAGAAATGTATACTATTTGTATTGTCTAAGCATTGCATGCACTGAGATAACAACTTTTTTGTGTTGATGTGTACAGCCATGAAACAACTTTCAAACTACTCATAATCATGTGGAAACTTAACCTAAGGTGTTTCCATTAGGTTTGCAGTAAATGCTTTGGTGTAAAATTGAAATGTATTCTATATGTATTGTAAAAGCTTTGCATGCACTGAGAAAACAACTTTTTTGTCTTGATGTGCACAGGTATGAAACAACTTTCAGACATCTCAGAATCATGTGGGAAGTTAATCTAAGTTGTTTCCATTAGGTTTGCAGTAAGAGCTTTGGTGTAAAATTGAAATGTATACTATTTGTATTGTCTAAGCACTGCATGCACTGAGATAACAACTTTTTTGTGTTGATGTGTACAGCCATGAAACAACTTTCAAACTACTCATAATCATGTGGGAAGTTAACCTAAGGTGTTTCAATTAGTTTGCAGTAAGCACTTCGGTGTAAAATTGAGATGTATACTACCTTAATGTCAGAGCTTAGTAGTACTGAGAAAGTAACTTTTTTGTCTTGATGAACTGAGGCATGAAACAACTTTAAACCTAGTCATACTCATGTGGGAAGTTAACCAAATGTGTTTGCATTAGGTTTGCAGTCAGGACTTTTGAGTACATTTGAAATGTATACTACTTTTATGTCAAAGCATTCTATTCAATGTGAAATCAACTTTTTGTCTTTATGTGCACAGGTATGAAACAACTTTCAGACATCTCAGAATCATGTGGGAAGTTAACCTAAAGTGTTTCCATTAGGTTTGCAG
Source organism: Mobula birostris (assembly GCF_030028105.1). Classification (NCBI taxonomy): domain Eukaryota; kingdom Metazoa; phylum Chordata; class Chondrichthyes; order Myliobatiformes; family Myliobatidae; genus Mobula; species Mobula birostris. Next base: position 69,914 of record NW_027278493.1, read on the forward strand.
TAAGTGCTTTGGTGTAAAATTGAAATGTATACTATTTGTATTGTCTAAGCATTGCATGCACTGAGATAACAACTTTTTTGTGTTGATGTGTACAGCCATGAAACAACTTTCAAACTACTCATAATCATGTGGAAAGTTAACCTAAGGTGTTTCCATTAGGTTTGCAGTAAGTGCTTTGGTGTAAAATTGAAATGTATACTATTTGTATTGTAAAAGCATTGCATGCACTGAGAAAACAACTTTTTTGTCTTGATGTGCACAGGTATGAAACAACTTTCAGACATCTCAGAATCATGTGGGAAGTTAATCTAAGTTGTTTCCATTATGTTTGCAGTAAGTACTTTGGTGTAAAATTGAAATGTATACTATTTGCATTGTCTAAGCATTGCATTCACTGAGATAACAACTTTTTTGTGTTGATGTGTACAGCCATGAAACAACTTTCAAACTACTCATAATCATGTGGGAAGTTAACCTAAGGTGTTTCCATTAGTTTGCAGTAAGTACTTTGGTATAAAATTCAGATGTGTCCTACCTTAATGTCAGAGCATAGTAGTACTGAGAAAGTAACTTTTTTGTCTTGATGAACTGAGGCATGAAACAACTTTAAACCTAGTCATACTCATGTGGGAAGTTAACCAAATGTGTTTGCATTAGGTTTGCAGTCAGGACTTTTGAGTACAATTGAAATGTATACTACTTTTATGTCAAAGCATTCTATTCACTGTGAAATCAAATTTTTTGTCTTTATGTGCACATAATGAAACAACTTTCAGACATCTCAGAATCATGTGGGAAGTTAACCTAAAGTGTTTCCATTAGGTTTGCAGTAAGTGCTTTGGTGTAAAATAGAAATGTATACTATTTGTATTGTCTAAGCATTGCATGCACTGAGATAACAACTTTTTTGTGTTGATGTGTACAGCCATGAAACAACTTTCAAACTACTCAATCATGTGGAAAGTTAACCTAAGGTGTTTCCATTAGGTTTGCAGTAAATGCTTTGGTGTAAAATTGAAATGTATTCTATATGTATTGTAAAAGCTTTGCATGCACTGAGAAAACAACTTTTTTGTCTTGATGTGCACAGGTATGAAACAACTTTCAGACATCTCAGAATCATGTGGGAAGTTAATCTAAGTTGTTTCCATTAGGTTTGCAGTAAGAGCTTTGGTGTAAAATTGAAATGTATACTATTTGTATTGTCTAAGCACTGCATGCACTGAGATAACAACTTTTTTGTGTTGATGTGTACAGCCATGAAACAACTTTCAAACTACTCATAATCATGTGGGAAGTTAACCTAAGGTGTTTCAATTAGTTTGCAGTAAGCACTTCGGTGTAAAATTGAGATGTATACTACCTTAATGTCAGAGCTTAGTAGTACTGAGAAAGTAACTTTTTTGTCTTGATGAACTGAGGCATGAAACAACTTTAAACCTAGTCATACTCATGTGGGAAGTTAACCAAATGTGTTTGCATTAGGTTTGCAGTCAGGACTTTTGAGTACATTTGAAATGTATACTACTTTTATGTCAAAGCATTCTATTCAATGTGAAATCAACTTTTTGTCTTTATGTGCACAGGTATGAAACAACTTTCAGACATCTCAGAATCATGTGGGAAGTTGACCTAAAGTGTTTCCATTAGGTTTGCAGTAAGTGCTTTGGTGTAAAATTGAAATGTATACTATTTGTATTGTCTAAGCATTGCATGCACTGAGATAACAACTTTTTTGTGTTGATGTGTACAGCCATGAAACAACTTTCAAACTACTCATAATCATGTGGAAAGTTAACCTAAGGTGTTTCCATTAGGTTTGCAGTAAGTGCTTTGGTGTAAAATTGAAATGTATACTATTTGTATTGTAAAAGCATTGCATGCACTGAGAAAACAACTTTTTTGTCTTGATGTGCACAGGTATGAAACAACTTTCAGACATCTCAGAATCATGTGGGAAGTTAATCTAAGTTGTTTCCATTATGTTTGCAGTAAGTACTTTGGTGTAAAATTGAAATGTATACTATTTGTATTGTCTAAGCATTGCATTCACTGAGATAACAACTTTTTTGTGTTGATGTGTACAGCCATGAAACAACTTTCAAACTACTCATAATCATGTGGGAAGTTAACCTAACGTGTTTCCATTAGTTTGCAGTAAGTACTTTGGTATAAAATTCAGATGTGTCCTACCTTAATGTCAGACATAGTAGTACTGAGAAAGTAACTTTTTTGTCTTGATGAACTGAGGCATGAAACAACTTTAAACCTAGTCATACTCATGTGGGAAGTTAACCAAATGTGTTTGCATTAGGTTTGCAGTCAGGACTTTTGAGTACAATTGAAATGTATACTACTTTTATGTGAAAGCATTCTATTGTCTGTGAAATCAACTTTTTTGTCTTTATGTGCACAGGTATGAAACAACTTTCAGACATCTCAGAATTATGTGGGAAGTTAATCTAAGTTGTTTCCATTAGGTTTGCAGGAAGAGCTTTGGTGTAAAATTGAAATGTATACTATTTGTATTGTCTAAGCATTGCATTCACTGAGATAACAACTTTTTTGTGTTGATGTGTACAGCCATGAAACAACTTTCAAACTACTCATAATCATGTGGGAAGTTAACCTAAGTTGTTTCCATTAGTTTGCAGTAAGTACTTTGGTATAAAATTCAGATGTGTCCTACCTTAATGTCAGAGCATAGTAGTACTGAGAAAGTAACTTTTTTGTCTTGATGAACTGAGGCATGAAACAACTTTAAACCTAGTCATACTCATGTGGGAAGTTAACCAAATGTGTTTGCATTAGGTTTGCAGTCAGGACTTTTGAGTACAATTGAAATGTATACTACTTTTATGTCAAAGCATTCTATTGTCTGTGAAATCAACTTTTTTGTCTTTATGTGCACAGGTATAAAACAACTTTCAGACATCTCTGAATCATGTGGGAAGTTAACCTAAAGTGTTTCCATTAGGTTTGCAGTAAGTGCTTTGGTGTAAAATTGAAATGTATACTATTTGTATTGTCTAAGCATTGCATGCACTGAGATAACAACTTTTTTGTGTTGATGTGTACAGCCATGAAACAACTTTCAAACTACTGATAATCATGTGGAAAGTTAACCTAAGGTGTTTCCATTAGGTTTGCATAAAGTGCTTTGGTGTAAAATTGAAATGTATACTATTTGTATTGTAAAAGCATTGCATGCACTGAGAAAACAACTTTTTTGTCTTGATGTGCACAGGTATGAAACAACTTTCTGACATCTCAGAATCATGTGGGAAGTTAATCTAAGTTGTTTCCATTAGGTTTGCAGTAAGTACTTTGGTGTAAAATTGAAATGTATACTATTTGTATTGTCTAAGCATTGCATTCACTGAGATAACAACTTTTTTGTGTTGATGTGTACAGCCATGAAACAACTTTCAAACTACTCATAATCATGTGGGAAGTTAACCTAAGGTGTTTCAATTAGTTTGCAGTAAGCACTTTGGTGTAAAATTGAGATGTATACTACCTTAATGTCAGAGCATAGTAGTACTGAGAAAGTAACTTTTTTGTCTTGATGAACTGAGGGATGAAACAACTTTAAACCTAGTCATACTCATGTGGGAAGTTAACCAAATGTGTTTGCATTAGGTTTGCAGTCAGGACTTTTGAGTACAATTGAAATGTATACTACTTTTATGACAAAGCATTCTATTCTCTGTGAAATCAACTTTTTTGTCTTCATGTGCACAGGTATGAAACAACTTTCAGACATCTCAGAATCATGTGGGAAGTTAACCTAAAGTGTTTCCATTAGGTTTGCAGTAAGTGCTTTGGTGTAAAATTGAAATGTATACTATTTGTATTGTCTAAGCATTGCATGCACTGAGATAACAACTTTTTTGTGTTGATGTGTACAGCCATGAAACAACTTTCAAACTACTCATAATCATGTGGAAAGTTAACCTAAGGTGTTTCCATTAGGTTTGCAGTAAGTGCTTTGGTGTAAAATTGAAATGTATACTATTTGTATTGTAAAAGCATTGCATGCACTGAGAAAACAACTTTTTTGTCTTGATGTGCACAGGTATGAAACAACTTTCAGACATCTCAGAATCATGTGGGAAGTTAACCTAAGTTGTTTCCATTAGGTTTGCAGTAAGTACTTTGGTGTAAAATTGAAATGTATACTATTTGTATTGTCTAAGCATTGCATTCACTGAGATAACAACTTTTTTGTGTTGATGTGTACAGCCATGAAACAACTTTCAAACTACTCATAATCATGTGGGAAGTTAACCTAACGTGTTTCCATTAGTTTGCAGTAAGCACTTTGGTATAAAATTCAGATGTGTCCTACCTTAATGTCAGACATAGTAGTACTGAGAAAGTAACTTTTTTGTCTTGATGAACTGAGGCATGAAACAACTTTAAACCTAGTCATACTCATGTGGGAAGTTAACCAAATGTGTTTGCATTAGGTTTGCAGTCAGGACTTTTGAGTACAATTGAAATGTATACTACTTTTATGTGAAAGCATTCTATTGTCTGTGAAATCAACTTTTTTGTCTTTATGTGCACAGGTATGAAACAACTTTCAGACATCTCAGAATTATGTGGGAAGTTAATCTAAGTTGTTTCCATTAGATTTGCAGGAAGAGCTTTGGTGTAAAATTGAAATGTATACTATTTGTATTGTCTAAGCATTGCATTCACTGAGATAACAACTTTTTTGTGTTGATGTGTACAGCCATGAAACAACTTTCAAACTACTCATAATTATGTGGGAAGTTAACCTAAGGTGTTTCCATTAGTTTGCAGTAAGTACTTTGGTATAAAATTCAGATGTGTCCTATCTTAATGTCAGAGCATAGTAGTACTGAGAAAGTAACTTTTTTGTCTTGATGAACTGAGGCATGAAACAACTTTAAACCTAGTCATACTCATGTGGGAAGTTAACCAAATGTGTTTGCATTAGGTTTGCAGTCAGGACTTTTGAGTACAATTGAAATGTATACTACTTTTATGTCGAAGCATTCTATTGTCTGTGAAATCAACTTTTTTGTCTTTATGTGCACAGGTATGAAACAACTTTCAGACATCTCTGAATCATGTGGGAAGTTAACCTAAAGTGTTTCCATTAGGTTTGCAGTAAGTGCTTTGGTGTAAAATTGAAATGTATACTATTTGTATTGTCCAAGCATTGCATGCACTGAGATAACAACTTTTTTGTGTTGATGTGTACAGCCATGAAACAACTTTCAAACTACTGATAATCATGTGGAAAGTTAACCTAAGGTGTTTCCATTAGGTTTGCAGTAAGTGCTTTGGTGTAAAATTGAAATGTATACTATTTGTATTGTAAAAGCATTGCATGCACTGAGAAAACAACTTTTTTGTCTTGATGTGCACAGGTATGAAACAACTTTCTGACATCTCAGAATCATGTGGGAAGTTAATCTAAGTTGTTTCCATTAGGTTTGCAGTAAGTACTTTGGTGTAAAATTGAAATGTATACTATTTGTATTGTCTAAGCATTGCATTCACTGAGATAACAACTTTTTTGTGTTGATGTGTACAGCCATGAAACAACTTTCAAACTACTCATAATCATGTGGGAAGTTAACCTAAGGTGTTTCAATTAGTTTGCAGTAAGCACTTTGGTGTAAAATTGAGATGTATACTACCTTAATGTCAGAGCATAGTGGTACTGAGAAAGTAACTTTTTTGTCTTGATGAACTGAGGGATGAAACAACTTTAAACCTAGTCATACTCATGTGGGAAGTTAACCAAATGTGTTTGCATTAGGTTTGCAGTCAGGACTTTTGAGTACAATTGAAATGTATACTACTTTTATGTCAAAGCATTCTATTCTCTGTGAAATCAACTTTTTTGTCTTTATGTGCACAGGTATGAAACAACTTTCAGACATCTCAGAATCATGTGGGAAGTTAACCTAAAGTGTTTCCATTAGGTTTGCAGGAAGTGCTTTGGTGTAAAATTGAAATGTATACTATTTGTATTGTCTAAGCATTGCATGCACTGAGATAACAACTTTTTTGTGTTGATGTGTACAGCCATGAAACAACTTTCAAACTACTCATAATCATGTAGAAAGTTAACCTAAGGTGTTTCCATTAGTTTTGCAGTAAGTGCTTTGGTGTAAAATTGAAATGTATACTATTTGTATTGTAAAAGCATTGCATGCACTGAGAAAACAAATTTTTTGTCTTGATGTGCACAGGTATGAAACAACTTTGAGACATCTCAGAATCATGTGGGAAGTTAATCTAAGTTGTTTCCATTAGGTTTGCAGGAAGTACTTTGGTATAAAATTCAGATGTGTCCTACCTTAATGTCAGATCATAGTAGTACTGAGAAAGTAACTTTTTTGTCTTGATGAACTGAGGCATGAAACAACCTTAAACCTAGTCATACTCATGTGGGAAGTTAACCTAAAGTGTTTCCATTAGGTTTGCAGTAAGTGCTTTGGTGTAAAATAGGAAATGTATACTATTTGTATTGTCTAAGCATTGCATGCACTGAGATAACAACTTTTTTGTGTTGATGTGTACAGCCATGAAACAACTTTCAAACTACTCATAATCATGTGGAAAGTTAACCTAAGGTGTTTCCATTAGGTTTGCAGTAAATGCTTTAATGTAAAATTGAAATGTATTCTATATGTATTGTAAAAGCATTGCATGCACTGAGAAAACAACTTTTTTGTCTTGATGTGCACAGGTATGAAACAACTTTCAGACATCTCAGAATCATGTGGGAAGTTAATCTAAGTTGTTTCCATTAGGTTTGCAGTAAGAGCTTTAGTGTAAAATTGAAATGTATACTATTTGTATTGTCTAAGCACTGCATGCTCTGAGATAACAACTTTTTTGTGTTGATGTGTACAGCCATGAAACAACTTTCAAACTACTTATAATCATGTGGGAAGTTAACCTAAGGAGTTTCCATTAGGTTTGCAGTAAGTGCTTTGGTGTAAAATTGAAATGTATACTATTTGTATTGTAAAAGCATTGCATGCACTGAGAAAACAACTTTTTTTGTCTTGATGTGCACAGGTATGAAACAACTTTCAGACATCTCAGAATCATGTGGGAAGTTAATCTAAGTTGTTTCCATTATGTTTGCAGTAAGTACTTTGGTGTAAAATTGAAATGTATACTATTTGTATTGTCTAAGCATTGCATTCACTGAGATAACAACTTTTTTGTGTTGATGTGTACAGCCATGAAACAACTTTCAAACTACTCATAATCATGTGGGAAGTTAACCTAACGTGTTTCCATTAGTTTGCAGTAAGTACTTTGGTATAAAATTCAGATGTGTCCTACCTTAATGTCAGACATAGTAGTACTGAGAAAGTAACTTTTTTGTCTTGATGAACTGAGGCATGAAACAACTTTAAACCTAGTCATACTCATGTGGGAAGTTAACCAAATGTGTTTGCATTAGGTTTGCAGTCAGGACTTTTGAGTACAATTGAAATGTATACTACTTTTATGTGAAAGCATTCTATTGTCTGTGAAATCAACTTTTTTGTCTTTATGTGCACAGGTATGAAACAACTTTCAGACATCTCAGAATTATGTGGGAAGTTAATCTAAGTTGTTTCCATTAGGTTTGCAGGAAGAGCTTTGGTGTAAAATTGAAATGTATACTATTTGTATTGTCTAAGCATTGCATTCACTGAGATAACAACTTTTTTGTGTTGATGTGTACAGCCATGAAACAACTTTCAAACTACTCATAATCATGTGGGAAGTTAACCTAAGTTGTTTCCATTAGTTTGCAGTAAGTACTTTGGTATAAAATTCAGATGTGTCCTACCTTAATGTCAGAGCATAGTAGTACTGAGAAAGTAACTTTTTTGTCTTGATGAACTGAGGCATGAAACAACTTTAAACCTAGTCATACTCATGTGGGAAGTTAACCAAATGTGTTTGCATTAGGTTTGCAGTCAGGACTTTTGAGTACAATTGAAATGTATACTACTTTTATGACAAAGCATTCTATTCTCTGTGAAATCAACTTTTTTGTCTTCATGTGCACAGGTATGAAACAACTTTCAGACATCTCAGAATCATGTGGGAAGTTAACCTAAAGTGTTTCCATTAGGTTTGCAGTAAGTGCTTTGGTGTAAAATTGAAATGTATACTATTTGTATTGTCTAAGCATTGCATGCACTGAGATAACAACTTTTTTGTGTTGATGTGTACAGCCATGAAACAACTTTCAAACTACTCATAATCATGTGGAAAGTTAACCTAAGGTGTTTCCATTAGGTTTGCAGTAAGTGCTTTGGTGTAAAATTGAAATGTATACTATTTGTATTGTAAAAGCATTGCATGCACTGAGAAAACAACTTTTTTGTCTTGATGTGCACAGGTATGAAACAACTTTCAGACATCTCAGAATCATGTGGGAAGTTAACCTAAGTTGTTTCCATTAGGTTTGCAGTAAGTACTTTGGTGTAAAATTGAAATGTATACTATTTGTATTGTCTAAGCATTGCATTCACTGAGATAACAACTTTTTTGTGTTGATGTGTACAGCCATGAAACAACTTTCAAACTACTCATAATCATGTGGGAAGTTAACCTAACGTGTTTCCATTAGTTTGCAGTAAGCACTTTGGTATAAAATTCAGATGTGTCCTACCTTAATGTCAGACATAGTAGTACTGAGAAAGTAACTTTTTTGTCTTGATGAACTGAGGCATGAAACAACTTTAAACCTAGTCATACTCATGTGGGAAGTTAACCAAATGTGTTTGCATTAGGTTTGCAGTCAGGACTTTTGAGTACAATTGAAATGTATACTACTTTTATGTGAAAGCATTCTATTGTCTGTGAAATCAACTTTTTTGTCTTTATGTGCACAGGTATGAAACAACTTTCAGACATCTCAGAATTATGTGGGAAGTTAATCTAAGTTGTTTCCATTAGATTTGCAGGAAGAGCTTTGGTGTAAAATTGAAATGTATACTATTTGTATTGTCTAAGCATTGCATTCACTGAGATAACAACTTTTTTGTGTTGATGTGTACAGCCATGAAACAACTTTCAAACTACTCATAATTATGTGGGAAGTTAACCTAAGGTGTTTCCATTAGTTTGCAGTAAGTACTTTGGTATAAAATTCAGATGTGTCCTATCTTAATGTCAGAGCATAGTAGTACTGAGAAAGTAACTTTTTTGTCTTGATGAACTGAGGCATGAAACAACTTTAAACCTAGTCATACTCATGTGGGAAGTTAACCAAATGTGTTTGCATTAGGTTTGCAGTCAGGACTTTTGAGTACAATTGAAATGTATACTACTTTTATGTCGAAGCATTCTATTGTCTGTGAAATCAACTTTTTTGTCTTTATGTGCACAGGTATGAAACAACTTTCAGACATCTCTGAATCATGTGGGAAGTTAACCTAAAGTGTTTCCATTAGGTTTGCAGTAAGTGCTTTGGTGTAAAATTGAAATGTATACTATTTGTATTGTCCAAGCATTGCATGCACTGAGATAACAACTTTTTTGTGTTGATGTGTACAGCCATGAAACAACTTTCAAACTACTGATAATCATGTGGAAAGTTAACCTAAGGTGTTTCCATTAGGTTTGCAGTAAGTGCTTTGGTGTAAAATTGAAATGTATACTATTTGTATTGTAAAAGCATTGCATGCACTGAGAAAACAACTTTTTTGTCTTGATGTGCACAGGTATGAAACAACTTTCTGACATCTCAGAATCATGTGGGAAGTTAATCTAAGTTGTTTCCATTAGGTTTGCAGTAAGTACTTTGGTGTAAAATTGAAATGTATACTATTTGTATTGTCTAAGCATTGCATTCACTGAGATAACAACTTTTTTGTGTTGATGTGTACAGCCATGAAACAACTTTCAAACTACTCATAATCATGTGGGAAGTTAACCTAAGGTGTTTCAATTAGTTTGCAGTAAGCACTTTGGTGTAAAATTGAGATGTATACTACCTTAATGTCAGAGCATAGTGGTACTGAGAAAGTAACTTTTTTGTCTTGATGAACTGAGGGATGAAACAACTTTAAACCTAGTCATACTCATGTGGGAAGTTAACCAAATGTGTTTGCATTAGGTTTGCAGTCAGGACTTTTGAGTACAATTGAAATGTATACTACTTTTATGTCAAAGCATTCTATTCTCTGTGAAATCAACTTTTTTGTCTTTATGTGCACAGGTATGAAACAACTTTCAGACATCTCAGAATCATGTGGGAAGTTAACCTAAAGTGTTTCCATTAGGTTTGCAGGAAGTGCTTTGGTGTAAAATTGAAATGTATACTATTTGTATTGTCTAAGCATTGCATGCACTGAGATAACAACTTTTTCGTGTTGATGTGTACAGCCATGAAACAACTTTCAAACTACTCATAATCATGTAGAAAGTTAACCTAAGGTGTTTCCATTAGTTTTGCAGTAAGTGCTTTGGTGTAAAATTGAAATGTATACTATTTGTATTGTAAAAGCATTGCATGCACTGAGAAAACAAATTTTTTGTCTTGATGTGCACAGGTATGAAACAACTTTGAGACATCTCAGAATCATGTGGGAAGTTAATCTAAGTTGTTTCCATTAGGTTTGCAGGAAGTACTTTGGTATAAAATTCAGATGTGTCCTACCTTAATGTCAGATCATAGTAGTACTGAGAAAGTAACTTTTTTGTCTTGATGAACTGAGGCATGAAACAACCTTAAACCTAGTCATACTCATGTGGGAAGTTAACCTAAAGTGTTTCCATTAGGTTTGCAGTAAGTGCTTTGGTGTAAAATAGGAAATGTATACTATTTGTATTGTCTAAGCATTGCATGCACTGAGATAACAACTTTTTTGTGTTGATGTGTACAGCCATGAAACAACTTTCAAACTACTCATAATCATGTGGAAAGTTAACCTAAGGTGTTTCCATTAGGTTTGCAGTAAATGCTTTAATGTAAAATTGAAATGTATTCTATATGTATTGTAAAAGCATTGCATGCACTGAGAAAACAACTTTTTTGTCTTGATGTGCACAGGTATGAAACAACTTTCAGACATCTCAGAATCATGTGGGAAGTTAACCTAAGTTGTTTCCATTAGGTTTGCAGTAAGTACTTTGGTGTAAAATTGAAATGTATACTATTTGTATTGTCTAAGCATTGCATTCACTGAGATAACAACTTTTTTGTGTTGATGTGTACAGCCATGAAACAACTTTCAAACTACTCATAATCATGTGGGAAGTTAACCTAACGTGTTTCCATTAGTTTGCAGTAAGCACTTTGGTATAAAATTCAGATGTGTCCTACCTTAATGTCAGACATAGTAGTACTGAGAAAGTAACTTTTTTGTCTTGATGAACTGAGGCATGAAACAACTTTAAACCTAGTCATACTCATGTGGGAAGTTAACCAAATGTGTTTGCATTAGGTTTGCAGTCAGGACTTTTGAGTACAATTGAAATGTATACTACTTTTATGTGAAAGCATTCTATTGTCTGTGAATTCAACTTTTTTGTCTTTATGTGCACAGGTATGAAACAACTTTCAGACATCTCAGAATTATGTGGGAAGTTAATCTAAGTTGTTTCCATTAGGTTTGCAGGAAGAGCTTTGGTGTAAAATTGAAATGTATACTATTTGTATTGTCTAAGCATTGCATTCACTGAGATAACAACTTTTTTGTGTTGATGTGTACAGCCATGAAACAACTTTCAAACTACTCATAATCATGTGGGAAGTTAACCTAAGGTGTTTCCATTAGTTTGCAGTAAGTACTTTGGTATAAAATTCAGATGTGTCCTATCTTAATGTCAGAGCATAGTGGTACTGAGAAAGTAACTTTTTTGTCTTGATGAACTGAGGGATGAAACAACTTTAAACCTAGTCATACTCATGTGGGAAGTTAACCAAATGTGTTTGCATTAGGTTTGCAGTCAGGACTTTTGAGTACAATTGAAATGTATACTACTTTTACGTCAAAGCATTCTATTCTCTGTGAAATCAACTTTTTTGTCTTTATGTGCACAGGTATGAAACAACTTTCAGACATCTCAGAATCATGTGGGAAGTTAACCTAAAGTGTTTCCATTAGGTTTGCAGTAAGTGCTTTGGTGTAAAATAGAAATGTATACTATTTGTATTGTCTAAGCATTGCATGCACTGAGATAACAACTTTTTTGTGTTGATGTGTACAGCCATGAAACAACTTTCAAACTACTCATAATCATGTGGAAAGTTAACCTAAGGTGTTTCCATTAGGTTTGCAGTAAATGCTTTAATGTAAAATTGAAATGTATTCTATATGTATTGTTAAAGCATTGCATGCAGTGAGAAAACAACTTTTTTGTCTTGATGTGCACAGGTATGAAACAACTTTCTGACATCTCAGAATCATGTGGGAAGTTAATCTAAGTTGTTTCCATTAGGTTTGCAGTAAGTACTTTGGTGTAAAATTGAAATGTATACTATTTGTATTGTCTAAGCATTGCATTCACTGAGATAACAACTTTTTTGTGTTGATGTGTACAGCCATGAAACAACTTTCAAACTACTCATAATCATGTGGGAAGTTAACCTAAGGTGTTTCAATTAGTTTGCAGTAAGCACTTTGGTGTAAAATTGAGATGTATACTACCTTAATGTCAGAGCATAGTGGTACTGAGAAAGTAACTTTTTTGTCTTGATGAACTGAGGGATGAAACAACTTTAAACCTAGTCATACTCATGTGGGAAGTTAACCAAATGTGTTTGCATTAGGTTTGCAGTCAGGACTTTTGAGTACAATTGAAATGTATACTACTTTTATGTGAAAGCATTCTATTGTCTGTGAAATCAACTTTTTTGTCTTTATGTGCACAGGTATGAAACAACTTTCAGACATCTCAGAATTATGTGGGAAGTTAATCTAAGTTGTTTCCATTAGATTTGCAGGAAGAGCTTTGGTGTAAAATTGAAATGTATACTATTTGTATTGTCTAAGCATTGCATTCACTGAGATAACAACTTTTTTGTGTTGATGTGTACAGCCATGAAACAACTTTCAAACTACTCATAATTATGTGGGAAGTTAACCTAAGGTGTTTCCATTAGTTTGCAGTAAGTACTTTGGTATAAAATTCAGATGTGTCCTATCTTAATGTCAGAGCATAGTAGTACTGAGAAAGTAACTTTTTTGTCTTGATGAACTGAGGCATGAAACAACTTTAAACCTAGTCATACTCATGTGGGAAGTTAACCAAATGTGTTTGCATTAGGTTTGCAGTCAGGACTTTTGAGTACAATTGAAATGTATACTACTTTTATGTCGAAGCATTCTATTGTCTGTGAAATCAACTTTTTTGTCTTTATGTGCACAGGTATGAAACAACTTTCAGACATCTCTGAATCATGTGGGAAGTTAACCTAAAGTGTTTCCATTAGGTTTGCAGTAAGTGCTTTGGTGTAAAATTGAAATGTATACTATTTGTATTGTCCAAGCATTGCATGCACTGAGATAACAACTTTTTTGTGTTGATGTGTACAGCCATGAAACAACTTTCAAACTACTGATAATCATGTGGAAAGTTAACCTAAGGTGTTTCCATTAGGTTTGCAGTAAGTGCTTTGGTGTAAAATTGAAATGTATACTATTTGTATTGTAAAAGCATTGCATGCACTGAGAAAACAACTTTTTTGTCTTGATGTGCACAGGTATGAAACAACTTTCTGACATCTCAGAATCATGTGGGAAGTTAATCTAAGTTGTTTCCATTAGGTTTGCAGTAAGTACTTTGGTGTAAAATTGAAATGTATACTATTTGTATTGTCTAAGCATTGCATTCACTGAGATAACAACTTTTTTGTGTTGATGTGTACAGCCATGAAACAACTTTCAAACTACTCATAATCATGTGGGAAGTTAACCTAAGGTGTTTCAATTAGTTTGCAGTAAGCACTTTGGTGTAAAATTGAGATGTATACTACCTTAATGTCAGAGCATAGTGGTACTGAGAAAGTAACTTTTTTGTCTTGATGAACTGAGGGATGAAACAACTTTAAACCTAGTCATACTCATGTGGGAAGTTAACCAAATGTGTTTGCATTAGGTTTGCAGTCAGGACTTTTGAGTACAATTGAAATGTATACTACTTTTATGTCAAAGCATTCTATTCTCTGTGAAATCAACTTTTTTGTCTTTATGTGCACAGGTATGAAACAACTTTCAGACATCTCAGAATCATGTGGGAAGTTAACCTAAAGTGTTTCCATTAGGTTTGCAGGAAGTGCTTTGGTGTAAAATTGAAATGTATACTATTTGTATTGTCTAAGCATTGCATGCACTGAGATAACAACTTTTTTGTGTTGATGTGTACAGCCATGAAACAACTTTCAAACTACTCATAATCATGTAGAAAGTTAACCTAAGGTGTTTCCATTAGTTTTGCAGTAAGTGCTTTGGTGTAAAATTGAAATCTATACTATTTGTATTGTAAAAGCATTGCATGCACTGAGAAAACAAATTTTTTGTCTTGATGTGCACAGGTATGAAACAACTTTGAGACATCTCAGAATCATGTGGGAAGTTAATCTAAGTTGTTTCCATTAGGTTTGCAGGAAGTACTTTGGTATAAAATTCAGATGTGTCCTACCTTAATGTCAGATCATAGTAGTACTGAGAAAGTAACTTTTTTGTCTTGATGAACTGAGGCATGAAACAACCTTAAACCTAGTCATACTCATGTGGGAAGTTAACCTAAAGTGTTTCCATTAGGTTTGCAGTAAGTGCTTTGGTGTAAAATAGGAAATGTATACTATTTGTATTGTCTAAGCATTGCATGCACTGAGATAACAACTTTTTTGTGTTGATGTGTACAGCCATGAAACAACTTTCAAACTACTCATAATCATGTGGAAAGTTAACCTAAGGTGTTTCCATTAGGTTTGCAGTAAATGCTTTAATGTAAAATTGAAATGTATTCTATATGTATTGTAAAAGCATTGCATGCACTGAGAAAACAACTTTTTTGTCTTGATGTGCACAGGTATGAAACAACTTTCAGACATCTCAGAATCATGTGGGAAGTTAATCTAAGTTGTTTCCATTAGGTTTGCAGTAAGAGCTTTAGTGTAAAATTGAAATGTATACTATTTGTATTGTCTAAGCACTGCATGCTCTGAGATAACAACTTTTTTGTGTTGATGTGTACAGCCATGAAACAACTTTCAAACTACTTATAATCATGTGGGAAGTTAACCTAAGGTGTTTCCATTAGTTTGCAGTAAGTACTTTGGTATAAAATTCAGATGTGTCCTACCTTAACGTCAGACATAGTAGTACTGAGAATGTAACTTTTTTGTCTTGATGAACTGAGGCATGAAACAACTTTAAACCTAGTCATACTCATGTGGGAAGTTAACCAAATGTGTTTGCATTAGGTTTGCAGTCAGGACTTTTGAGTACAATTGAAATGTATACTACTTTTATGTCAAAGCATTCTATTCTCTGTGAAATCAACTTTTTTGTCTTTATGTGCACAGGTATGAAACAACTTTCAGACATCTCAGAATCATGTGGGAAGTTAACCTAAGTTGTTTCCATTAGGTTTGCAGTAAGTACTTTGGTGTAAAATTGAAATGTATACTATTTGTATTGTCTAAGCATTGCATTCACTGAGATAACAACTTTTTTGTGTTGATGTGTACAGCCATGAAACAACTTTCAAACTACTCATAATCATGTGGGAAGTTAACCTAACGTGTTTCCATTAGTTTGCAGTAAGCACTTTGGTATAAAATTCAGATGTGTCCTACCTTAATGTCAGACATAGTAGTACTGAGAAAGTAACTTTTTTGTCTTGATGAACTGAGGCATGAAACAACTTTAAACCTAGTCATACTCATGTGGGAAGTTAACCAAATGTGTTTGCATTAGGTTTGCAGTCAGGACTTTTGAGTACAATTGAAATGTATACTACTTTTATGTGAAAGCATTCTATTGTCTGTGAATTCAACTTTTTTGTCTTTATGTGCACAGGTATGAAACAACTTTCAGACATCTCAGAATTATGTGGGAAGTTAATCTAAGTTGTTTCCATTAGGTTTGCAGGAAGAGCTTTGGTGTAAAATTGAAATGTATACTATTTGTATTGTCTAAGCATTGCATTCACTGAGATAACAACTTTTTTGTGTTGATGTGTACAGCCATGAAACAACTTTCAAACTACTCATAATCATGTGGGAAGTTAACCTAAGGTGTTTCCATTAGTTTGCAGTAAGTACTTTGGTATAAAATTCAGATGTGTCCTATCTTAATGTCAGAGCATAGTGGTACTGAGAAAGTAACTTGTTTGTCTTGATGAACTGAGGGATGAAACAACTTTAAACCTAGTCATACTCATGTGGGAAGTTAACCAAATGTGTTTGCATTAGGTTTGCAGTCAGGACTTTTGAGTACAATTGAAATGTATACTACTTTTACGTCAAAGCATTCTATTCTCTGTGAAATCAACTTTTTTGTCTTTATGTGCACAGGTATGAAACAACTTTCAGACATCTCAGAATCATGTGGGAAGTTAACCTAAAGTGTTTCCATTAGGTTTGCAGTAAGTGCTTTGGTGTAAAATAGAAATGTATACTATTTGTATTGTCTAAGCATTGCATGCACTGAGATAACAACTTTTTTGTGTTGATGTGTACAGCCATGAAACAGCTTTCAAACTACTCATAATCATGTGGAAAGTTAACCTAAGGTGTTTCCATTAGGTTTGCAGTAAATGCTTTAATGTAAAATTGAAATGTATTCTATATGTATTGTAAAAGCATTGCATGCACTGAGAAAACAACTTTTTTGTCTTGATGTGCACAGGTATGAAACAACTTTCAGACATCTCAGAATCATGTGGGAAGTTAATCTAAGTTGTTTCCATTAGGTTTGCAGTAAGAGCTTTGGTGTAAAATTGAAATGTATACTATTTGTATTGTCTAAGCACTGCATGCTCTGAGATAACAACTTTTTTGTGTTGATGTGTACAGCCATGAAACAACTTTCAAACTACTTATAATCATGTGGGAAGTTAACCTAAGGTGTTTCCATTAGTTTGCAGTAAGTACTTTGGTATAAAATTCAGATGTGTCCTACCTTAACGTCAGACATAGTAGTACTGAGAATGTAACTTTTTTGTCTTGATGAACTGAGGCATGAAACAACTTTAAACCTAGTCATACTCATGTGGGAAGTTAACCAAATGTGTTTGCATT
Source organism: Mobula birostris (assembly GCF_030028105.1). Taxonomy (NCBI): domain Eukaryota; kingdom Metazoa; phylum Chordata; class Chondrichthyes; order Myliobatiformes; family Myliobatidae; genus Mobula; species Mobula birostris. The sequence goes on from NW_027278493.1 coordinate 87,171, forward strand.
AGGTTTGCAGTCAGGACTTTTGAGTACAATTGAAATGTATACTACTTTTATGTCAAAGCATTCTATTGTCTGTGAAATCAACTTTTTTGTCTTTATGTGCACAGGTATGAAACAACTTTCAGACATCTCTGAATCATGTGGGAAGTTAATCTAAAGTGTTTCCATTAGGTTTGCAGTCAATACTTTGGTGTAAAATTGAAATGTATACTATTTGTATTGTCTAAGCATTGCATTCACTGAGATAACAACTTTTTTGTGTTGATGTGTACAGCCATGAAACAACTTTGAAACTACTCATAATCATGTGGGAAGTTAACCTAAGGTGTTTCCATTAGGTTTGCAGTAAGCACTTTGGTGTAAAATTGAGATGTATACTACCTTAATGTCAGACATAGTAGTACTGAGAATGTAACTTTTTTGTCTTGATGAACTGAGGCATGAAACAACTTTAAACCTAGTCATACTCATGTGGGAAGTTAACCAAATGTGTTTGCATTATGTTTGCAGTCAGGACTTTTGAGTACAATTGAAATGTATACTACTTTTATGTCAAAGCATTCTATTCTCTGTGAAATCAACTTTTTTGTCTTTATGTGCACAGGTATGAAACAACTTTCAGACATCTCTGAATCATGTGGGAAGTTAATCTAAAGTGTTTCCATTAGGTTTGCAGTCAATACTTTGGTGTAAAATTGAAATGTATACTATTTGTATTGTCTAAGCATTGCATTCACTGAGATAACAACTTTTTTGTGTTGATGTGTACAGCCATGAAACAACTTTCAAACTACTCATAATCATGTGGGAAGTTAACCTAAGGTGTTTCCATTAGGTTTGCAGTAAATGCTTTGGTGTAAAATTGAAATGTATTCTATATGTATTGTAAAAGCATTGCATGCACTGAGAAAACAATTTTTTTGTCTTGATGTGCACAGGTATGAAACAACTTTGACACATCTCAGAATCATGTGGGAAGTTAATCTAAGTTGTTTCCATTAGGTTTGCAGTAAGAGCTTTGGTGTGAAATTGAAATGTATACTATTTGTATTCTCTAAGCACTGCATGCTCTGAGATAACAACTTTTTTGTGTTGATGTGTACAGCCATGAAACAACTTTCAAACTGCTCATAATCATGTGGGAAGTTATCCTAAGGTGTTTCAATTAGTTTGCAGTAAGCACTTTGTTGTAAAATTGAGATGTATACTACCTTAATGTCAGAGCATAGTAGTACTGAGAAAGTAACTTTTTTGTCTTGATGAACTGAGGCATGAAACAACTTTAAACCTAGTCATACTCATGTGGGAAGTTAACCAAATGTGTTTGCATTAGGTTTGCAGTCAGGACTTTTGAGTACAATTGAAATGTATACTACTTTTATGTCAAAGCATTCTATTCTCTGTGAAATCAACTTTTTTGTCTTTATGTGCACAGGTATGAAACAACTTTCAAACTACTCATAATCATGTAGAAAGTTAACCTAAGGTGTTTGCATTAGTTTTGCAGTAAGTGCTTTGGTGTAAAATTGAAATGTATACTATTTGTATTGTAAAAGCATTGCATGCACTGAGAAAACAAATTTTTTGTCTTGATGTGCAGAGGTATGAAACAACTTTGAGACATCTCAGAATCATGTGGGAAGTTAATCTAAGTTGTTTCCATTAGGTTTGCAGTAAGTACTTTGGTGTAAAATTGAAATGTATACTATTTGTATTGTCTAAGCATTGCATTCACTGAGATAACAACTTTTTTGTGTTGATGTGTACAGCCATGAAACAACTTTCAAACTACTCATAATCATGTGGGAAGTTAACCTAAGGTGTTTCAATTAGTTTGCAGTAAGTACTTTGGTATAAAATTCAGATGTGTCCTACCTTAATGTCAGATCATAGTATTACTGAGGAAGTAATTTTTTGTCTTGATGAACTGAGGCATGAAACAACCTTAAACTTAGTCATACTCATGTGGGAAGTTAACCTAAAGTGTTTCCATTAGGTTTGCAGTAAGTGCTTTGGTGTAAAATTGAAATGTATACTATTTGTATTGTCTAAGCATTGCATTCACTGAGATAACAACTTTTTTGTGTTGATGTGTACAGCCATGAAACAACTTTCAAACTACTCATAATCATGTGGGAAGTTAACCTAAGGTGTTTCAATTAGTTTGCAGTAAGTACTTTGGTATAAAATTCAGATGTGTCCTACCTTAATGTCAGATCATAGTATTACTGAGGAAGTAATTTTTTGTCTTGATGAACTGAGGCATGAAACAACCTTAAACTTAGTCATACTCATGTGGGAAGTTAACCTAAAGTGTTTCCATTAGGTTTGCAGTAAGTGCTTTGGTGTAAAATTGAAATGTATACTATTTGTATTGTCTAAGCATTGCATGCACTGAGATAACAACTTTTTTGTCTTGATGTGTACAGCCATGAAACAACTTTCAAACTACTCATAATCATGTGGAAAGTTAACCTAAGGTGTTTCCATTAGGTTTGCAGTAAATGCTTTGGTGTAAAATTGAAATGTATTCTATATGTATTGTAGAAGCTTTGCATGCACTGAGAAAACAACTTTTTTGTCTTGATGTGCACAGGTATGAAACAACTTTCAGGCATCTCAGAATCATGTGGGAAGTTAATCTAAGTTGTTTCCATTAGGTTTGCAGTAAGAGCTTTGGTGTGAAATTGAAATGTATACTATTTGTATTGTCTAAGCACTGCATGCACTGAGATAACAACTTTTTTGTGTTGATGTGTACAGCCATGAAACAACTTTCAAACTACTCATAATCATGTGGGAAGTTAACCTAAGGTGTTTCAATTAGTTTGCAGTAAGCACTTTGGTGTAAAATTGAGATGTATACTACCTTAATGTCAGAGCATAGTAGTACTGAGAAAGTAACTTTTTTGTCTTGATGAACTGAGGGATGAAACAACTTTAAACCTAGTCATACTCATGTGGGAAGTTAACCAAATGTGTTTGCATTAGGTTTGCAGTCAGGACTTTTGAGTACAATTGAAATGTATACTACTTTTATGTCAAAGCATTCTATTCTCTGTGAAATCAACTTTTTTGTCTTTATGTGCACAGGTATGAAACAACTTTCAGACATCTCAGAATCATGTGGGAAGTTAACCTAAAGTGTTTCCATTAGGTTTGCAGTAAGTGCTTTGGTGTAAAATTGAAATGTATACTATTTGTATTGTCTAAGCATTGCATGCACTGAGATAACAACTGTTTAGTGTTGATGTGTACAGCCATGAAACAACTTTCAAACTACTCATAATCATGTGGAAAGTTAACCTAAGGTGTTTCCATTAGGTTTGCAGTAAGTGCTTTGGTGTAAAATTGAAATGTATACTATTTGTATTGTAAAAGCATTGCATGCACTGAGAAAACAACTTTTTTGTCTTGATGTGCACAGGTATGAAACAACTTTCAGACATCTCAGAATCATGTGGGAAGTTAACCTAAGTTGTTTCCATTAGGTTTGCAGTAAGTACTTTGGTGTAAAATTGAAATGTATACTATTTGTATTGTCTAAGCATTGCATTCACTGAGATAACAACTTTTTTGTGTTGATGTGTACAGCCATGAAACAACTTTCAAACTACTCATAATCATGTGGGAAGTTAACCTAACGTGTTTCCATTAGTTTGCAGTAAGCACTTTGGTATAAAATTCAGATGTGTCCTACCTTAATGTCAGACATAGTAGTACTGAGAAAGTAACTTTTTTGTCTTGATGAACTGAGGCATGAAACAACTTTAAACCTAGTCATACTCATGTGGGAAGTTAACCAAATGTGTTTGCATTAGGTTTGCAGTCAGGACTTTTGAGTACAATTGAAATGTATACTACTTTTATGTGAAAGCATTCTATTGTCTGTGAAATCAACTTTTTTGTCTTTATGTGCACAGGTATGAAACAACTTTCAGACATCTCAGAATTATGTGGGAAGTTAATCTAAGTTGTTTCCATTAGGTTTGCAGGAAGAGCTTTGGTGTAAAATTGAAATGTATACTATTTGTATTGTCTAAGCATTGCATCCACTGAGATAACAACTTTTTTGTGTTGATGTGTACAGCCATGAAACAACTTTCAAACTACTCATAATTATGTGGGAAGTTAACCTAAGGTGTTTCCATTAGTTTGCAGTAAGTACTTTGGTATAAAATTCAGATGTGTCCTATCTTAATGTCAGAGCATAGTAGTACTGAGAAAGTAACTTTTTTGTCTTGATGAACTGAGGCATGAAACAACTTTAAACCTAGTCATACTCATGTGGGAAGTTAACCAAATGTGTTTGCATTAGGTTTGCAGTCAGGACTTTTGAGTACAATTGAAATGTATACTACTTTTATGTCGAAGCATTCTATTGTCTGTGAAATCAACTTTTTTGTCTTTATGTGCACAGGTATGAAACAACTTTCAGACATCTCTGAATCATGTGGGAAGTTAACCTAAAGTGTTTCCATTAGGTTTGCAGTAAGTGCTTTGGTGTAAAATTGAAATGTATACTATTTGTATTGTCCAAGGATTGCATGCACTGAGATAACAACTTTTTTGTGTTGATGTGTACAGCCATGAAACAACTTTCAAACTACTGATAATCATGTGGAAAGTTAACCTAAGGTGTTTCCATTAGGTTTGCAGTAAGTGCTTTGGTGTAAAATTGAAATGTATACTATTTGTATTGTAAAAGCATTGCATGCACTGAGAAAACAACTTTTTTGTCTTGATGTGCACAGGTATGAAACAACTTTCTGACATCTCAGAATCATGTGGGAAGTTAATCTAAGTTGTTTCCATTAGGTTTGCAGTAAGTACTTTGGTGTAAAATTGAAATGTATACTATTTGTATTGTCTAAGCATTGCATTCACTGAGATAACAACTTTTTTGTGTTGATGTGTACAGCCATGAAACAACTTTCAAACTACTCATAATCATGTGGGAAGTTAACCTAAGGTGTTTCAATTAGTTTGCAGTAAGCACTTTGGTGTAAAATTGAGATGTATACTACCTTAATGTCAGAGCATAGTGGTACTGAGAAAGTAACTTTTTTGTCTTGATGAACTGAGGGATGAAACAACTTTAAACCTAGTCATACTCATGTGGGAAGTTAACCAAATGTGTTTGCATTAGGTTTGCAGTCAGGACTTTTGAGTACAATTGAAATGTATACTACTTTTATGTCAAAGCATTCTATTCTCTGTGAAATCAACTTTTTTGTCTTTATGTGCACAGGTATGAAACAACTTTCAGACATCTCAGAATCATGTGGGAAGTTAACCTAAAGTGTTTCCATTAGGTTTGCAGTAAGTGCTTTGGTGTAAAATTGAAATGTATACTATTTGTATTGTAAAAGCATTGCATGCACTGAGAAAACAAATTTTTTGTCTTGATGTGCACAGGTATGAAACAACTTTGAGACATCTCAGAATCATGTGGGAAGTTAATCTAAGTTGTTTCCATTAGGTTTGCAGTAAGTACTTTGGTGTAAAATTGAAATGTATACTATTTGTATTGTCTAAGCATTGCATTCACTGAGATAACAACTTTTTTGTGTTGATGTGTACAGCCATGAAACAACTTTCAAACTGCTCATAATCATGTGGGAAGTTAACCTAAGGTGTTTCAATTAGTTTGCAGTAAGTACTTTGGTATAAAATTCAGATGTGTCCTACCTCAATGTCAGATCATAGTAGTACTGAGAAAGTAACTTTTTTGTCTTGATGAACTGAGGCATGAAACAACCTTAAACCTAGTCATACTCATGTGGGAAGTTAACCTAAAGTGTTTCCATTAGGTTTGCAGTAAGTGCTTTGGTGTAAAATAGGAAATGTATACTATTTGTATTGTCTAAGCATTGCATGCACTGAGATAACAACTTTTTTGTGTTGATGTGTACAGCCATGAAACAACTTTCAAACTACTCATAATCATGTGGAAAGTTAACCTAAGGTGTTTCCATTAGGTTTGCAGTAAATGCTTTAATGTAAAATTGAAATGTATTCTATATGTATTGTAAAAGCATTGCATGCACTGAGAAAACAACTTTTTTGTCTTGATGTGCACAGGTATGAAACAACTTTCAGACATCTCAGAATCATGTGGGAAGTTAATCTAAGTTGTTTCCATTAGGTTTGCAGTAAGAGCTTTGGTGTAAAATTGAAATGTATACTATTTGTATTGTCTAAGCACTGCATGCTCTGAGATAACAACTTTTTTGTGTTGATGTGTACAGCCATGAAACAACTTTCAAACTACTTATAATCATGTGGGAAGTTAACCTAAGGTGTTTCCATTAGTTTGCAGTAAGTACTTTGGTATAAATTTCAGATGTGTCCTACCTTAACGTCAGACATAGTAGTACTGAGAATGTAACTTTTTTGTCTTGATGAACTGAGGCATGAAACAACTTTAAACCTAGTCATACTCATGTGGGAAGTTAACCAAATGTGTTTGCATTAGGTTTGCAGTCAGGACTTTTGAGTACAATTGAAATGTATACTACTTTTATGTCAAAGCATTCTATTCTCTGTGAAATCAACTTTTTTGTCTTTATGTGCACAGGTATGAAACAACTTTCAGACATCTCTGAATCATGTGGGAAGTTAACCTAAAGTGTTTCCATTAGGTTTGCAGTAAGTGCTTTGGTGTAAAATTGAAATGTATACTATTTGTATTGTCTAAGCATTGCATGCACTGAGATAACAACTTTTTTGTCTTGATGTGTACAGCCATGAAACAACTTTCAAACTACTCATAATCATGTGGAAAGTTAACCTAAGGTGTTTCCATTAGGTTTGCAGTAAGTGCTTTGGTGTAAAATTGAAATGTATACTATTTGTATTGTAAAAGCATTGCATGCACTGAGAAAACAACTTTTTTGTCTTGATGTGCACAGGTATGAAACAACTTTCAGACATCTCAGAATCATGTGGGAAGTTAACCTAAGTTGTTTCCATTAGGTTTGCAGTAAGTACTTTGGTGTAAAATTGAAATGTATACTATTTGTATTGTCTAAGCATTGCATTCACTGAGATAACAACTTTTTTGTGTTGATGTGTACAGCCATGAAACAACTTTCAAAGTACTCATAATCATGTGGGAAGTTAACCTAACGTGTTTCCATTAGTTTGCAGTAAGCACTTTGGTATAAAATTCAGATGTGTCCTACCTTAATGTCAGACATAGTAGTACTGAGAAAGTAACTTTTTTGTCTTGATGAACTGAGGCATGAAACAACTTTAAACCTAGTCATACTCATGTGGGAAGTTAACCAAATGTGTTTGCATTAGGTTTGCAGTCAGGACTTTTGAGTACAATTGAAATGTATACTACTTTTATGTGAAAGCATTCTATTGTCTGTGAATTCAACTTTTTTGTCTTTATGTGCACAGGTATGAAACAACTTTCAGACATCTCAGAATTATGTGGGAAGTTAACCTAAAGTGTTTCCATTAGGTTTGCAGTAAGTGCTTTGGTGTAAAATTGAAATGTATACTATTTGTATTGTCTAAGCATTGCATTCACTGAGATAACAACTTTTTTGTGTTGATGTGTACAGCCATGAAACAACTTTCAAACTACTCATAATCATGTGGGAAGTTAACCTAAGGTGTTTCCATCAGGTTTGCAGTAAGAGCTTTGGTGTAAAATTGAAATGTATACTATTTCTATTGTAAAAGCATTGCATGCACTGAGAAAACAACTTTTTTGTCTTGATGTGCACAGGTATGAAACAACTTTCAGACATCTCAGAATCATGTGGGAAGTTAATCTAAGTTGTTTCCATTAGGTTTGCAGTAAGAGCTTTGGTGTGAAATTGAAATGTATACTATTTGTATTGTCTAAGCACTGCATGCTCTGAGATAACAACTTTTTTGTGTTGATGTGTACAGCCATGAAACAACTTTCAAACTGCTCATAATCATGTGGGAAGTTATCCTAAGGTGTTTCAATTAGTTTGCAGTAAGCACTTTGTTGTAAAATTGAGATGTATACTACCTTAATGTCAGAGCATAGTAGTACTGAGAAAGTAACTTTTTTGTCTTGATGAACTGAGGCATGAAACAACTTTAAACCTAGTCATACTCATGTGGGAAGTTAACCAAATGTGTTTGCATTAGGTTTGCAGTCAGGACTTTTGAGTACAATTGAAATGTATACTACTTTTATGTCAAAGCATTCTATTCTCTGTGAAATCAACTTTTTTGTCTTTATGTGCACAGGTATGAAACAACTTTCAGACATCTCAGAATCATGTGGGAAGTTAACCTAAAGTGTTTCCATTAAGTTTGCAGTAAGTGCTTTGGTGTAAAATTGAAATGTATACTATTTGTATTGTCTAAGCATTGCATGCACTGAGAAAACAACTTTTTTGTGTTGATGTGTACAGCCATGAAACAACTTTCAAACTACTCATAATCATGTAGAAAGTTAACCTAAGGTGTTTGCATTAGTTTTGCAGTAAGTGCTTTGGTGTAAAATTGAAATGTATACTATTTGTATTGTAAAAGCATTGCATGCACTGAGAAAACAAATTTTTTGTCTTGATGTGCAGAGGTATGAAACAACTTTGAGACATCTCAGAATCATGTGGGAAGTTAATCTAAGTTGTTTCCATTAGGTTTGCAGTAAGTACTTTGGTGTAAAATTGAAGTGTATACTATTTGTATTGTCTAAGCATTGCATTCACTGAGATAACAACTTTTTTGTGTTGATGTGTACAGCCATGAAACAACTTTCAAACTACTCATAATCATGTGGGAAGTTAACCTAAGGTGTTTCAATTAGTTTGCAGTAAGTACTTTGGTATAAAATTCAGATGTGTCCTACCTTAATGTCAGATCATAGTATTACTGAGGAAGTAATTTTTTGTCTTGATGAACTGAGGCATGAAACAACCTTAAACTTAGTCATACTCATGTGGGAAGTTAACCTAAAGTGTTTCCATTAGGTTTGCAGTAAGTGCTTTGGTGTAAAATTGAAATGTATACTATTTGTATTGTCTAAGCATTGCATGCACTGAGATAACAACTTTTTTGTCTTGATGTGTACAGCCATGAAACAACTTTCAAACTACTCATAATCATGTGGAAAGTTAACCTAAGGTGTTTCCATTAGGTTTGCAGTAAATGCTTTGGTGTAAAATTGAAATGTATTCTATATGTATTGTAGAAGCTTTGCATGCACTGAGAAAACAACTTTTTTGTCTTGATGTGCACAGGTATGAAACAACTTTCAGACATCTCAGAATCATGTGGGAAGTTAATCTAAGTTGTTTCCATTAGGTTTGCAGTAAGAGCTTTGGTGTGAAATTGAAATGTATACTATTTGTATTGTCTAAGCACTGCATGCACTGAGATAACAACTTTTTTGTGTTGATGTGTACAGCCATGAAACAACTTTAAACCTAGCCATACTCATGTGGGAAGTTAACCAAATGTGTTTGCATTAGGTTTGCAGTCAGGACTTTTGAGTACATTTGAAATGTATACTACTTTTATGTCAAAGCATTCTATTCAATGTGAAATCAACTTTTTGTCTTTATGTGCACAGGTATGAAACAACTTTCAGACATCTCAGAATCATGTCGGAAGTTAACCTAAAGTGTTTCCATTAGGGTTGCAGTAAGTGCTTTGGTGTAAAATTGAAATGTATACTATTTGTATTGTCTAAGCATTGCATGCACTGAGATAACAACTTTTTTGTGTTGATGTGTACAGCCATGAAACAACTTTCAAACTACTCATAATCATGTGGAAAGTTAACCTAAGGATTTTCCATTAGGTTTGCAGTAAATGCTTTAATGTAAAATTGAAATGTATTCTATATGTATTGTAAAAGGATTGCATGCACTGAGTAAACAACTTTTTTGTCTTGATGTGCACAGGTATGAAACAACTTTCAGACATCTCAGAATCATGTGGGAAGTTAATCTAAGTTGTTTCCATTAGGTTTGCAGTAAGTACTTTGGTGTAAAATTGAAATGTATACTATTTGTATTGTCTAAGCATTGCATTCACTGAGATAACAACTTTTTTGTGTTGATGTGTACAGCCATGAAACAACTTTCAAACTACTCATAATCATGTGGGAAGTTAACCTAACGTGTTTCCATTAGTTTGCAGTAAGTACTTTGGTATAAAATTCAGATGTGTCCTACCTTAATGTCAGACATAGTAGTACTGAGAAAGTAACTTTTTTGTCTTGATGTACTGAGGCATGAAACAACTTTAAACCTAGTCATACTCATGTGGGAAGTTAACCAAATGTGTTTGCATTAGGTTGGCAGTCAGGACTTTTGAGTACAATTGAAATGTATACTACTTTTATGTGAAAGCATTCTATTGTCTGTGAAATCAACTTTTTTGTCTTTATGTGCACAGGTATGAAACAACTTTCAGACATCTCAGAATTATGTGGGAAGTTAATCTAAGTTGTTTCCATTAGGTTTGCAGGAAGAGCTTTGGTGTAAAATTGAAATGTATACTATTTGTATTGTCTAAGCATTGCATTCACTGAGATAACAACGTTTTTGTGTTGATGTGTACAGCCATGAAACAACTTTCAAACTACTCATAATCATGTGGGAAGTTAACCTAAGGTGTTTCCATTAGTTTGCAGTAAGTACTTTGGTATAAAATTCAGATGTGTCCTACCTGAATGTCAGAGCATAGTAGTACTGAGAAAGTAACTTTTTTGTCTTGATGAACTGAGGCATGAAACAACTTTAAACCTAGTCATACTCATGTGGGAAGTTAACCAAATGTGTTTGCATTAGGTTTGCAGTCAGGACTTTTGAGTACAATTGAAATGTATACTACTTTTATGTCAAAGCATTCTATTCACTGTGAAATCAAATTTTTTGTCTTTATGTGCACAGGTATGAAACAACTTTCAGACATCTCAGAATCATGTGGGAAGTTAACCTAAAGTGTTTCCATTAGGTTTGCAGTAAGTGCTTTGGTGTAAAATTGAAATGTATACTATTTGTATTGTCTAAGCATTGCATGCACTGAGATAACAACTTTTTTGTGTTGATGTGTACAGCCATGAAACAACTTTCAAACTACTCATAATCATGTGGAAAGTTAACCTAAGGTGTTTCCATTAGGTTTGCAGTAAATGCTTTGGTGTAAAATTGAAATGTATTCTATATGTATTGTAGAAGCTTTGCATGCACTGAGAAAACAACTTTTTTGTCTTGATGTGCACAGGTATGAAACAACTTTCAGACATCTCAGAATCATGTGGGAAGTTAATCTAAGTTGTTTCCATTAGGTTTGCAGTAAGAGCTTTGGTGTAAAATTGAAATGTATACTATTTGTATTGTCTAAGCACTGCATGCACTGAGATAACAACTTTTTTGTGTTGATGTGTACAGCCATGAAACAACTTTCAAACTACTCATAATCATGTGGGAAGTTAACCTAAGGTGTTTCAATTAGTTTGCAGTAAGCACTTCGGTGTAAAATTGAGATGTATACTACCTTAATGACAGAGCTTAGTAGTACTGAGAAAGTAACTTTTTTGTCTTGATGGACTGAGGCATGAAACAACTTTAAACCTTAGTCATACTCATGTGGGAAGTTAACCAAATGTGTTTGCATTAGGTTTGCAGTCAGGACTTTTGAGTACATTTGAAATGTATACTACTTTTATGTCAAAGCATTCTATTCAATGTGAAATCAACTTTTTGTCTTTATGTGCACAGGTATGAAACAACTTTCAGACATCTCAGAATCATGTGGGAAGTTAACCTAAAGTGTTTCCATTAGGTTTGCAGTAAGTGCTTTGGTGTAAAATTGAAATGTATACTATTTGTATTGTCTAAGCATTGCATGCACTGAGATAACAACTTTTTTGTGTTGATGTGTACAGCCATGAAACAACTTTCAAACTACTCATAATCATGTGGAAAGTTAACCTAAGGTGTTTCCATTAGGTTTGCAGTAAGTGCTTTGGTGTAAAATTGAAATGTATACTATTTGTATTGTAAAAGCATTGCATGCACTGAGAAAACAACTTTTTTGTCTTGATGTGCACAGGTATGAAACAACTTTCAGACATCTCAGAATCATGTGGGAAGTTAATCTAAGTTGTTTCCATTAGGTTTGCAGTAAGTACTTTGGTGTAAAATTGAAATGTATACTATTTGTATTGTCTAAGCACTGCATTCACTGAGATAACAACTTTTTTGTGTTGATGTGTACAGCCATGAAACAACTTTCAAACTACTCATAATCATGTGGGAAGTTAACCTAACGTGTTTCCATTAGTTTGCAGTAAGTACTTTGGTATAAAATTCAGATGTGTCCTACCTTAATGTCAGACATAGTAGTACTGAGAAAGTAACTTTTTTGTCTTGATGAACTGAGGCATGAAACAACTTTAAACCTAGTCATACTCATGTGGGAAGTTAACCAAATGTGTTTGCATTAGGTTTGCAGTCAGGACTTTTGAGTACAATTGAAATGTATACTACTTTTATGTGAAAGCATTCTATTGTCTGTGAAATCAACTTTTTTGTCTTTATGTGCACAGGTATGAAACAACTTTCAGACATTTCAGAATTATGTGGGAAGTTAATCTAAGTTGTTTCCATTAGGTTTGCAGGAAGAGCTTTGGTGTAAAATTGAAATGTATACTATTTGTATTGTCTAAGCATTGCATTCACTGAGATAACAACGTTTTTGTGTTGATGTGTACAGCCATGAAACAACTTTCAAACTACTCATAATCATGTGGGAAGTTAACCTAAGGTGTTTCCATTAGTTTGCAGTAAGTACTTTGGTATAAAATTCAGATGTGTCCTACCTGAATGTCAGAGCATAGTAGTACTGAGAAAGTAACTTTTTTGTCTTGATGAACCGAGGCATGAAACAACTTTAAACCTAGTCATACTCATGTGGGAAGTTAACCAAATGTGTTTGCATTAGGTTTGCAGTCAGGACTTTTGAGTACATTTGAAATGTATACTACTTTTATGTCAAAGCATTCTATTCAATGTGAAATCAACTTTTTGTCTTTATGTGCACAGGTATGAAACAACTTTCAGACATCTCAGAATCATGTCGGAAGTTAACCTAAAGTGTTTCCATTAGGTTTGCAGTAAGTGCTTTGGTGTAAAATTGAAATGTATACTATTTGTATTGTCTAAGCATTGCATGCACTGAGATAACAACTTTTTTGTGTTGATGTGTACAGCCATGAAACAACTTTCAAACTACTCATAATCATGTGGAAAGTTAACCTAAGGTGTTTCCATTAGGTTTGCAGTAAGTGCTTTGGTGTAAAATTGAAATGTATACTATTTGTATTGTAAAAGCTATGCATGCACTGAGAAAACAACTTTTTTGTCTTGATGTGCACAGGTATGAAACAACTTTCAGACATCTCAGAATCATGTGGGAAGTTAACCTAAGTTGTTTCCATTAGGTTTGCAGTAAGTACTTTGGTGTACAATTGAAATGTATACTATTTGTATTGTCTAAGCATTGCATTCACTGAGATAACAACTTTTTTGTGTTGATGTGTACAGCCATGAAACAACTTTCAAACTACTCATAATCATGTGGGAAGTTAACCTAAGGTGTTTCCATTAGTTTGAAGTAAGTACTTTGGTATAAAATTCAGATGTGTCCTACCTTAATGTCAGAGCATAGTAGTACTGAGAAAGTAACTTTTTTGTCTTGATGAACTGAGGCATGAAACAACTTTAAACCTAGTCATACTCATGTGGGAAGTTAACCAAATGTGTTTGCATTAGGTTTGCAGTCAGGACTTTTGAGTACAATTGAAATGTATACTACTTTTATGTCAAAGCATTCTATTGTCTGTGAAATCAACTTTTTTGTCTTTATGTGCACAGGTATGAAACAACTTTCAGACATCTCTGAATCATGTGGGAAGTTAACCTAAAGTGTTTCCATTAGGTTTGCAGTAAGTGCTTTGGTGTAAAATTGAAATGTATACTATTTGTATTGTCTAAGCATTGCATGCACTGAGAGAACAACTTTTTTGTGTTGATGTGTACAGCGATGAAACAACTTTCAAACTACTGATAATCATGTGGAAAGTTAACCTAAGGTGTTTCCATTAGGTTTGCAGTAAGTGCTTTGGTGTAAAATTGAAATGTATACTATTTGTATTGTAAAAGCATTGCATGCACTGAGAAAACAACTTTTTTGTCTTGATGTGCACAGGTATGAAACAACTTTCTGACATCTCAGAATCATGTGGGAAGTTAATCTAAGTTGTTTCCATTAGGTTTGCAGTAAGTACTTTGGTGTAAAATTGAAATGTATACTATTTGTATTGTCTAAGCATTGCATTCACTGAGATAACAACTTTTTTGTGTTGATGTGTACAGCCATGAAACAACTTTCAAACTACTCATAATCATGTGGGAAGTTAACCTAAGGTGTTTCAATTAGTTTGCAGTAAGCACTTTGGTGTAAAATTGAGATGTATACTACCTTAATGTCAGAGCATAGTAGTACTGAGAAAGTAACTTTTTTGTCTTGATGAACTGAGGGATGAAACAACTTTAAACCTAGTCATACTCATGTGGGAAGTTAACCAAATGTGTTTGCATTAGGTTTGCAGTCAGGACTTTTGAGTACAATTGAAATGTATACTACTTTTATGTCAAAGCATTCTATTGTCTGTGAAATCAACTTTTTTGTCTTTATGTGCACAGGTATGAAACAACTTTCAGACATCTCTGAATCATGTGGGAAGTTAACCTAAAGTGTTTCCATTAGGTTTGCAGTAAGTGCTTTGGTGTAAAATTGAAATGTATACTATTTGTATTGTCTAAGCATTGCATGCACTGAGATAACAACTTTTTTGTGTTGATGTGTACAGCCATGAAACAACTTTCAAACTACTCATAATCATGTGGAAAGTTAACCTAAGGTGTTTCCATTAGGTTTGCAGTAAGTGCTTTGGTGTAAAATTGAAATGTATACTATTTGTATTGTAAAAGCATTGCATGCACTGAGAAAACAACTTTTTTGTCTTGATGTGCACAGGTATGAAACAACTTTCAGACATCTCAGAATAATGTGGGACGTTAACCTAAGTTGTTTCCATTAGGTTTGCAGTAAGTACTTTGGTGTAAAATTGAAATGTATACTATTTGTATTGTCTAAGCATTGCATTCACTGAGATAACAACTTTTTTGTGTTGATGTGTACAGCCATGAAACAACTTTCAAACTACTCATAATCATGTGGGAAGTTAACCTAACGTGTTTCCATTAGTTTGCAGTAAGTACTTTGGTATAAAATTCAGATGTGTCCTACCTTAATGTCAGACATAGTAGTACTGAGAAAGTAACTTTTTTGTCTTGATGAACTGAGGCATGAAACAACTTTAAACCTAGTCATACTCATGTGGGAAGTTAACCAAATGTGTTTGCATTAGGTTTGCAGTCAGGACTTTTGAGTACAATTGAAATGTATACTACTTTTATGTCAAAGCATTCTATTGTCTGTGAAATCAACTTTTTTGTTTTTATGTGCACAGGTATGAAACAACTTTCAGACATCTCAGAATTATGTGGGAAGTTAATCTAAGTTGTTTCCATTAGGTTTGCAGGAAGAGCTTTGGTGTAAAATTGAAATGTATACTATTTGTATTGTCTAAGCATTACATTCACTGAGATAACAACTTTTTTGTGTTGATGTGTACAGCCATGAAACAACTTTCAAACTACTCATAATCATGTGGGAAGTTAACCTAAGGTGTTTCCATTAGTTTGCAGTAAGTACTTTGGTATAAAATTCAGATGTGTCCTACCTTAATGTCAGAGCATAGTAGTACTGAGAAAGTAACTTTTTTGTCTTGATGAACTGAGGCATGAAACAACTTTAAACCTAGTCATACTCATGTGGGAAGTTAACCAAATGTGTTTGCATTAGGTTTGCAGTCAGGACTTTTGAGTACAATTGAAATGTATACTACTTTTATGTCAAAGCATTCTATTCTCTGTGAAATCAACTTTTTTGTCTTTATGTGCACAGGTATGAAACAACTTTCAGACATCTCTGAATCATGTGGGAAGTTAACCTAAAGGGTTTCCATTAGGTTTGCAGTAAGTGCTTTGGTGTAAAATTGAAATGTATACTATTTGTATTGTCTAAGCATTGCATGCACTGAGATAACAACTTTTTTGTGTTGATGTGTACAGCCATGAAACAACTTTCAAACTACTCATAATCATGTGGAAAATTAACCTAAGGTGTTTCCATTAGTATGGCAGTAAGTGCTTTGGTGTAAAATTGAAATGTATACTATTTGTATTGTAAAAGCATTGCATGCACTGAGAAAACAACTTTTTTGTCTTGATGTGCACAGGTATGAAACAGCTTTCAGACATCTCAGAATCATGTGGGAAGTTAATCTAAGTTGTTTCCATTAGGTTTGCAGTAAGTACTTTGGTGTAAAATTGAAATGTATACTATTTGTATTGTCTAAGCATTGCATTCACTGAGATAACAACTTTTTTGTGTTGATGTGTACAGCCATGAAACAACTTTCAAACTACTCATAATCATGTGGGAAGTTAACCTAAGGTGTTTCCATTACTTTGCAGTAAGTACTTTGGTATAAAATTCAGATGTGTCCTACCTTAATGTCAGAGCATAGTAGTACTGAGAAAGTAACTTTTTTGTCTTGATGAACTGAGGCATGAAACAACTTTAAACCTAGTCATACTCATGTGGGAAGTTAACCAAATGTGTTTGCATTAGGTTTGCAGTCAGGACTTTTGAGTACAATTGAAATGTATACTACTTTTATGTCAAAGCATTCTATTGTCTGTGAAATCAACTTTTTTGTCTTTATGTGCACAGGTATGAAACAACTTTCAGACATCTCTGAATCATGTGGGAAGTTAACCTAAAGTGTTTCCATTAGGTTTGCAGTAAGTGCTTTGGTGTAAAATTGAAATGTATACTATTTGTATTGTCTAAGCATTGCATGCACTGAGAGAACAACTTTTTTGTGTTGATGTGTACAGCGATGAAACAACTTTCAAACTACTGATAATCATGTGGAAAGTTAACCTAAGGTGTTTCCATTAGGTTTGCAGTAAGTGCTTTGGTGTAAAATTGAAATGTATACTATTTGTATTGTAAAAGCATTGCATGCACTGAGAAAACAACTTTTTTGTCTTGATGTGCACAGGTATGAAACAACTTTCTGACATCTCAGAATCATGTGGGAAGTTAATCTAAGTTGTTTCCATTAGGTTTGCAGTAAGTACTTTGGTGTAAAATTGAAATGTATACTATTTGTATTGTCTAAGCATTGCATTCACTGAGATAACAACTTTTTTGTGTTGATGTGTACAGCCATGAAACAACTTTCAAACTACTCATAATCATGTGGGAAGTTAACCTAAGGTGTTTCAATTAGTTTGCAGTAAGCACTTTGGTGTAAAATTGAGATGTATACTACCTTAATGTCAGAGCATAGTAGTACTGAGAAAGTAACTTTTTTGTCTTGATGAACTGAGGGATGAAACAACTTTAAACCTAGTCATACTCATGTGGGAAGTTAACCAAATGTGTTTGCATTAGGTTTGCAGTCAGGACTTTTGAGTACAATTGAAATGTATACTACTTTTATGTCAAAGCATTCTATTCTCTGTGAAATCAACTTTTTTGTCTTTATGTGCACAGGTATGAAACAACTTTCAGACATCTCAGAATCATGTGGGAAGTTAACCTAAAGTGTTTCCATTAGGTTTGCAGTAAGTGCTTTGGTGTAAAATTGAAATGTATACTATTTGTATTGTCTAAGCATTGCATGCACTGAGATAACAACTTTTTTGTGTTGATGTGTACAGCCATGAAACAACTTTCAAACTACTCATAATCATGTGGAAAGTTAACCTAAGGTGTTTCCATTAGGTTTGCAGTAAGTGCTTTGGTGTAAAATTGAAATGTATACTATTTGTATTGTAAAAGCATTGCATGCACTGAGAAAACAACTTTTTTGTCTTGATGTGCACAGGTATGAAACAACTTTCAGACATCTCAGAATAATGTGGGACGTTAACCTAAGTTGTTTCCATTAGGTTTGCAGTAAGTACTTTGGTGTAAAATTGAAATGTATACTATTTGTATTGTCTAAGCATTGCATTCACTGAGATAACAACTTTTTTGTGTTGATGTGTACAGCCATGAAACAACTTTCAAACTACTCATAATCATGTGGGAAGTTAACCTAACGTGTTTCCATTAGTTTGCAGTAAGTACTTTGGTATAAAATTCAGATGTGTCCTACCTTAATGTCAGACATAGTAGTACTGAGAAAGTAACTTTTTTGTCTTGATGAACTGAGGCATGAAACAACTTTAAACGTAGTCATACTCATGTGGGAAGTTAACCAAATGTGTTTGCATTAGGTTTGCAGTCAGGACTTTTGAGTACAATTGAAATGTATACTACTTTTATGTCAAAGCATTCTATTGTCTGTGAAATCAACTTTTTTGTTTTTATGTGCACAGGTATGAAACAACTTTCAGACATCTCAGAATTATGTGGGAAGTTAATCTAAGTTGTTTCCATTAGGTTTGCAGGAAGAGCTTTGGTGTAAAATTGAAATGTATACTATTTGTATTGTCTAAGCATTACATTCACTGAGATAACAACTTTTTTGTGTTGATGTGTACAGCCATGAAACAACTTTCAAACTACTCATAATCATGTGGGAAGTTAACCTAAGGTGTTTCCATTAGTTTGCAGTAAGTACTTTGGTATAAAATTCAGATGTGTCCTACCTTAATGTCAGAGCATAGTAGTACTGAGAAAGTAACTTTTTTGTCTTGATGAACTGAGGCATGAAACAACTTTAAACCTAGTCATACTCATGTGGGAAGTTAACCAAATGTGTTTGCATTAGGTTTGCAGTCAGGACTTTTGAGTACAATTGAAATGTATACTACTTTTATGTCAAAGCATTCTATTCTCTGTGAAATCAACTTTTTTGTCTTTATGTGCACAGGTATGAAACAACTTTCAGACATCTCTGAATCATGTGGGAAGTTAACCTAAAGGGTTTCCATTAGGTTTGCAGTAAGTGCTTTGGTGTAAAATTGAAATGTATACTATTTGTATTGTCTAAGCATTGCATGCACTGAGATAACAACTTTTTTGTGTTGATGTGTACAGCCATGAAACAACTTTCAAACTACTCATAATCATGTGGAAAGTTAACCTAAGGTGTTTCCATTAGTTTTGCAGTAAGTGCTTTGGTGTAAAATTGAAATGTATACTATTTGTATTGTAAAAGCATTGCATGCACTGAGAAAACAACTTTTTTGTCTTGATGTGCACAGGTATGAAACAGCTTTCAGACATCTCAGAATCATGTGGGAAGTTAATCTAAGTTGTTTCCATTAGGTTTGCAGTAAGTACTTTGGTGTAAAATTGAAATGTATACTATTTGTATTGTCTAAGCATTGCATTCACTGAGATAACAACTTTTTTGTGTTGATGTGTACAGCCATGAAACAACTTTCAAACTACTCATAATCATGTGGGAAGTTAACCTAAGGTGTTTCCATTACTTTGCAGTAAGTACTTTGGTATAAAATTCAGATGTGTCCTACCTTAATGTCAGAGCATAGTAGTACTGAGAAAGTAACTTTTTTGTCTTGATGAACTGAGGCATGAAACAACTTTAAACCTAGTCATACTCATGTGGGAAGTTAACCAAATGTGTTTGCATTAGGTTTGCAGTCAGGACTTTTGAGTACAATTGAAATGTATACTACTGTTATGTCAAAGCATTCTATTGTCTGTGAAATCAACTTTTTTGTCTTTATGTGCACAGGTATGAAACAACTTTCAGACATCTCTGAATCATGTGGGAAGTTAACCTAAAGTGTTTCCATTAGGTTTGCAGTAAGTGCTTTGGTGTAAAATTGAAATGTATACTATTTGTATTGTCTAAGCATTGCATGCACTGAGAGAACAACTTTTTTGTGTTGATGTGTACAGCGATGAAACAACTTTCAAACTACTGATAATCATGTGGAAAGTTAACCTAAGGTGTTTCCATTAGGTTTGCAGTAAGTGCTTTGGTGTAAAATTGAAATGTATACTATTTGTATTGTAAAAGCATTGCATGCACTGAGAAAACAACTTTTTTGTCTTGATGTGCACAGGTATGAAACAACTTTCTGACATCTCAGAATCATGTGGGAAGTTAATCTAAGTTGTTTCCATTAGGTTTGCAGTAAGTACTTTGGTGTAAAATTGAAATGTATACTATTTGTATTGTCTAAGCATTGCATTCACTGAGATAACAACTTTTTTGTGTTGATGTGTACAGCCATGAAACAACTTTCAAACTACTCATAATCATGTGGGAAGTTAACCTAAGGTGTTTCAATTAGTTTGCAGTAAGCACTTTGGTGTAAAATTGAGATGTATACTACCTTAATGTCAGAGCATAGTAGTACTGAGAAAGTAACTTTTTTGTCTTGATGAACTGAGGGATGAAACAACTTTAAACCTAGTCATACTCATGTGGGAAGTTAACCAAATGTGTTTGCATTAGGTTTGCAGTCAGGACTTTTGAGTACAATTGAAATGTATACTACTTTTATGTCAAAGCATTCTATTGTCTGTGAAATCAACTTTTTTGTCTTTATGTGCACAGGTATGAAACAACTTTCAGACATCTCAGAATTATGTGGGAAGTTAATCTAAGTTGTTTCCATTAGGTTTGCAGGAAGAGCTTTGGTGTAAAATTGAAATGTATACTATTTGAAATGTCTAAGCATTACATTCACTGAGATAACAACTTTTTTGTGTTGATGTGTACAGCCATGAAACAACTTTCAAACTACTCATAATCATGTGGGAAGTTAACCTAAGGTGTTTCCATTAGTTTGCAGTAAGTACTTTGGTATAAAATTCAGATGTGTCCTACCTTAATGTCAGAGCATAGTAGTACTGAGAAAGTAACTTTTTTGTCTTGATGAACTGAGGCATGAAACAACTTTAAACCTAGTCATACTCATGTGGGAAGTTAACCAAATGTGTTTGCATTAGGTTTGCAGTCAGGACTTTTGAGTACAATTGAAATGTATACTACTTTTATGTCAAAGCATTCTATTCTCTGTGAAATCAACTTTTTTGTCTTTATATGCACAGGTATGAAACAACTTTCAGACATCTCTGAATCATGTGGGAAGTTAACCTAAAGGGTTTCCATTAGGTTTGCAGTAAGTGCTTTGGTGTAAAATTGAAATGTATACTATTTGTATTGTCTAAGCATTGCATGCACTGAGATAACAACTTTTTTGTGTTGATGTGTACAGCCATGAAACAACTTTCAAACTACTCATAATCATGTGGAAAGTTAACCTAAGGTGTTTCCATTAGTTTTGCAGTAAGTGCTTTGGTGTAAAATTGAAATGTATACTATTTGTATTGTAAAAGCATTGCATGCACTGAGAAAACAACTTTTTTGTCTTGATGTGCACAGGTATGAAACAGCTTTCAGACATCTCAGAATCATGTGGGAAGTTAATCTAAGTTGTTTCCATTAGGTTTGCAGTAAGTACTTTGGTGTAAAATTGAAATGTATACTATTTGTATTGTGTAAGCATTGCATTCACTGAGATAACAACTTTTTTGTGTTGATGTGTACAGCCATGAAACAACTTTCAAACTACTCATAATCATGTGGGAAGTTAACCTAAGGTGTTTCCATTAGTTTGCAGTAAGTACTTTGGTATAAAATTCAGATGTGTCCTACCTTAATGTCAGATCATAGTAGTACTGAGAAAGTAACTTTTTTGTCTTGATGAACTGAGGCATGAAACAACTTTAAACCTAGTCATACTCATGTGGGAAGTGAACCAAATGTGTTTGCATTCGGTTTGCAGTCAGGACTTTTGAGTACAATTGAAATGTATACTACTTTTATGTCAAAGCATTCTATTCACTGTGAAATCAACTTTTTTGTCTTTATGTGCACAGGTATGAAATAACTTTCAGACATCTCTGAATCATGTGGGAAGTTAACCTAAAGTGTTTGCATTAGGTTTGCAGTAAGTGCTTTAGTGTAAAATAGAAATGTATTCTATAGGTATTGTAAAAGCATTGCATGCACTGAGAAAACAACTTTTTTGTCCTGATGTGCACAGGTATGAAACAACTTTCAGACATCTCAGAATCATGTGGGAAGTTAATCTAAGTTGTTTCCATTAGGTTTGCAGTAAGAGCTTTGGTGTAAAATTGAAATGTATACTATTTGTATTGTCTAAGCACTGCATGCTCTGAGATAACAACTTTTTTGTGTTGATGTGTACAGCCATGAAACAACTTTCAAACTCCTCATAATCATGTGGGAAGTTATCCTAAGGTGTTTCAATTAGTTTGCAGTAAGCACTTTGGTGTAAAATTCAGATGTATACTACCTTAATGTCAGAGCATAGTAGTACTGAGAAAGTAACTTTTTTGTCTTGATGAACTGAGGGATGAAACAACTTTAAACCTAGTCATACTCATGTGGGAAGTTAACCAAATGTGTTTGCATTAGGTTTGCAGTCAGGACTTTTGAGTACAATTGAAATGTATACTACTTTTATGTCAAAGCATTCTATTCTCTGTGAAATCAACTTTTTTGTCTTTATGTGCACAGGTATGAAACAACTTTGAGACATCTCAGAATCATGTGGGAAGTTAATCTAAGTTGTTTCCATCAGGTTTGCAGTAAGTACTTTGGTGTAAAATTGAAATGTATACTATTTGTATTGTCTAAGCATTGCATTCACTGAGATAACAACTTTTTTGTGTTGATGTGTACAGCCATGAAACAACTTTCAAACTACTCATAATCATGTGGGAAGTTACCCTAAGGTGTTTCAATTAGTTTGCAGTAAGTACTTTGGTATAAAATTCAGATGTGTCCTACCTTAATGTCAGATCATAGTAGTACTGAGAAAGTAACTTTTTTGTCTTGATGAACTGAGGCATGAAACAACCTTAAACTTAGTCATACTCATGTGGGAAGTTAACCTAAAGTGTTTCCATTAGGTTTGCAGTAAGTGCTTTGGTGTAAAATTGAAATGTATACTATTTGTATTGTCTAAGCATTGCATGCACTGAGATAACAACTTTTTTGTCTTGATGTGTACAGCCATGAAACAACTTTCAAACTACTCATAATCATGTGGAAAGTTAACCTAAGGTGTTTCCATTAGGTTTGCAGTAAGTGCTTTGGTGTAAAATTGAAATGTATACTATTTGTATTGTAAAAGCATTGCATGCACTGAGAAAACAACTTTTTTGTCT
The DNA here is from genome assembly GCF_030028105.1 of Mobula birostris. Taxonomy (NCBI): domain Eukaryota; kingdom Metazoa; phylum Chordata; class Chondrichthyes; order Myliobatiformes; family Myliobatidae; genus Mobula; species Mobula birostris. The sequence goes on from NW_027278493.1 coordinate 110,508, forward strand.
TGATGTGCACAGGTATGAAACAACTTTCAGACATCTCAGAATCATGTGGGAAGTTAACCTAAGTTGTTTCCATTAGGTTTGCAGTAAGTACTTTGGTGTACAATTGAAATGTATACTATTTGTATTGTCTAAGCATTGCATTCACTGAGATAACAACTTTTTTGTGTTGATGTGTACAGCCATGAAACAACTTTCAAACTACTCATAATCATGTGGGAAGTTAACCTAACGTGTTTCCATTAGTTTGCAGTAAGTACTTTGGTATAAAATTCAGATGTGTCCTACCTTAATGTCAGACATAGTAGTACTGAGAAAGTAACTTTTTTGTCTTGATGAACTGAGGCATGAAACAACTTTAAACCTAGTCATACTCATGTGGGAAGTTAACCAAATGTGTTTGCATTAGGTTTGCAGTCAGGACTTTTGAGTACAATTGAAATGTATACTACTTTTATGTGAAAGCATTCTATTGTCTGTGAAATCAACTTTTTTGTCTTTATGTGCACAGGTATGAAACAACTTTCAGACATCTCAGAATTATGTGGGAAGTTAATCTAAGTTGTTTCCATTAGGTTTGCAGGAAGAGCTTTGGTGTAAAATTGAAATGTATACTATTTGTATTGTCTAAGCATTGCATTCACTGAGATAACAACTTTTTTGTGTTGATGTGTACAGCCATGAAACAACTTTCAAACTACTCATAATCATGTGGGAAGTTAACCTAAGGTGTTTCCATTAGTTTGCAGTAAGTACTTTGGTATAAAATTCAGATGTGTCCTACCTTAATGTCAGAGCATAGTAGTACTGAGAAAGTAACTTTTTTGTCTTGATGAACTGAGGCATGAAACAACTTTAAACCTAGTCATACTCATGTGGGAAGTTAACCAAATGTGTTTGCATTAGGTTTGCAGTCAGGACTTTTGAGTACAATTGAAATGTATACTACTTTTATGTCAAAGCATTCTATTGTCTGTGAAATCAACTTTTTTGTCTTTATGTGCACAGGTATGAAACAACTTTCAGACATCTCTGAATCATGTGGGAAGTTAACCTAAAGTGTTTCCATTAGGTTTGCAGTAAGTGCGTTGGTGTAAAATTGAAATGTATACTATTTGTATTGTCTAAGCATTGCATGCACTGAGAGAACAACTTTTTTGTGTTGATGTGTACAGCCATGAAACAACTTTCAAACTACTGATAATCATGTGGAAAGTTAACCTAAGGTGTTTCCATTAGGTTTGCAGTAAGTGCTTTGGTGTAAAATTGAAATGTATACTATTTGTATTGTAAAAACATTGCATGCACTGAGAAAACAACTTTTTTGTCTTGATGTGCACAGGTATGAAACAACTTTCTGACATCTCAGAATCATGTGGGAAGTTAATCTAAGTTGTTTCCATTAGGTTTGCAGTAAGTACTTTGGTGTAAAATTGAAATGTATACTATTTGTATTGTCTAAGCATTGCATTCACTGAGATAACAACTTTTTTGTGTTGATGTGTACAGCCATGAAACAACTTTCAAACTACTCATAATCATGTGGGAAGTTAACCTAAGGTGTTTCAATTAGTTTGCAGTAAGCACTTTGGTGTAAAATTGAGATGTATACTACCTTAATGTCAGAGCATAGTAGTACTGAGAAAGTAACTTATTTGTCTTGATGAACTGAGGGATGAAACAACTTTAAACCTAGTCATACTCATGTGGGAAGTTAACCAAATGTGTTTGCATTAGGTTTGCAGTCAGGACTTTTGAGTACAATTGAAATGTATACTACTTTTATGTCAAAGCATTCTATTCTCTGTGAAATCAACTTTTTTGTCTTTATGTGCACAGGTATGAAACAACTTTCAGACATCTCAGAATCATGTGGGAAGTTAACCTAAAGTGTTTCCATTAGGTTTGCAGTAAGTGCTTTGGTGTAAAATTGAAATGTATACTATTTGTATTGTCTAAGCATTGCATGCACTGAGATAACAACTTTTTTGTGTTGATGTGTACAGCCATGAAACAACTTTCAAACTACTCATAATCATGTGGAAAGTTAACCTAAGGTGTTTCCATTAGGTTTGCAGTAAGTGCTTTGGTGTAAAATTGAAATGTATACTATTTGTATTGTAAAAGCATTGCATGCACTGAGAAAACAACTTTTTTGTCTTGATGTGCACAGGTATGAAACAACTTTCAGACATCTCAGAATAATGTGGGAAGTTAACCTAAGTTGTTTCCATTAGGTTTGCAGTAAGTACTTTGGTGTAAAATTGAAATGTATACTATTTGTATTGTCTAAGCATTGCATTCACTGAGATAACAACTTTTTTGTGTTGATGTGTACAGCCATGAAACAACTTTCAAACTACTCATAATCATGTGGGAAGTTAACCTAAGGTGTTTCCATTAGTTTGCAGTAAGTACTTTGGTATAAAATTCAGATGTGTCCTACCTTAATGTCAGAGCATAGTAGTACTGAGAAAGTAACTTTTTTGTCTTGATGAACTGAGGCATGAAACAACTTTAAACCTAGTCATACTCATGTGGGAAGTTAACCAAATGTGTTTGCATTAGGTTTGCAGTCAGGACTTTTGAGTACAATTGAAATGTATACTACTTTTATGTCAAAGCATTCTATTGTCTGTGAAATCAACTTTTTTGTCTTTATGTGCACAGGTATGAAACAACTTTCAGACATCTCTGAATCATGTGGGAAGTTAACCTAAAGTGTTTCCATTAGGTTTGCAGTAAGTGCTTTGGTGTAAAATTGAAATGTATACTATTTGTATTGTCTAAGCATTGCATGCACTGAGAGAACAACTTTTTTGTGTTGATGTGTACAGCGATGAAACAACTTTCAAACTACTGATAATCATGTGGAAAGTTAACCTAAGGTGTTTCCATTAGGTTTGCAGTAAGTGCTTTGGTGTAAAATTGAAATGTATACTATTTGTATTGTAAAAGCATTGCATGCACTGAGAAAACAACTTTTTTGTCTTGATGTGCACAGGTATGAAACAACTTTCTGACATCTCAAAATCATGTGGGAAGTTAATCTAAGTTGTTTCCATTAGGTTTGCAGTAAGTACTTTGGTGTAAAATTGAAATGTATACTATTTGTATTGTCTAAGCATTGCATTCACTGAGATAACAACTTTTTTGTGTTGATGTGTACAGCCATGAAACAACTTTCAAAGTACTCATAATCATGTGGGAAGTTAACCTAAGGTGTTTCAATTAGTTTGCAGTAAGCACTTTGGTGTAAAATTGAGATGTATACTACCTTAATGTCAGAGCATAGTAGTACTGAGAAAGTAACTTTTTTGTCTTGATGAACTGAGGGATGAAACAACTTTAAACCTAGTCATACTCATGTGGGAAGTTAACCAAATGTGTTTGCATTAGGTTTGCAGTCAGGACTTTTGAGTACAATTGAAATGTATACTACTTTTATGTCAAAGCATTCTATTGTCTGTGAAATCAACTTTTTTGTCTTTATGTGCACAGGTATGAAACAACTTTCAGACATCTCAGAATTATGTGGGAAGTTAATCTAAGTTGTTTCCATTAGGTTTGCAGGAAGAGCTTTGGTGTAAAATTGAAATGTATACTATTTGTATTGTCTAAGCATTACATTCACTGAGATAACAACTTTTTTGTGTTGATGTGTACAGCCATGAAACAACTTTCAAACTACTCATAATCATGTGGGAAGTTAACCTAAGGTGTTTCCATTAGTTTGCAGTAAGTACTTTGGTATAAAATTCAGATGTGTCCTACCTTAATGTCAGAGCATAGTAGTACTGAGAAAGTAACTTTTTTGTCTTGATGAACTGAGGCATGAAACAACTTTAAACCTAGTCATACTCATGTGGGAAGTTAACCAAATGTGTTTGCATTAGGTTTGCAGTCAGGACTTTTGAGTACAATTGAAATGTATACTACTTTTATGTCAAAGCATTCTATTCTCTGTGAAATCAACTTTTTTGTCTTTATGTGCACAGGTATGAAACAACTTTCAGACATCTCTGAATCATGTGGGAAGTTAACCTAAAGGGTTTCCATTAGGTTTGCAGTAAGTGCTTTGGTGTAAAATTGAAATGTATACTATTTGTATTGTCTAAGCATTGCATGCACTGAGATAACAACTTTTTTGTGTTGATGTGTACAGCCATGAAACAACTTTCAAACTACTCATAATCATGTGGAAAGTTAACCTAAGGTGTTTCCATTAGTTTTGCAGTAAGTGCTTTGGTGTAAAATTGAAATGTATACTATTTGTATTGTAAAAGCATTGCATGCACTGAGAAAACAACATTTTTGTGTTGATGTGTACAGCCATGAAACAACTTTCAAACTACTCATAATCATGTGGGAAGTTAACCTAAGGTGTTTCCATTAGTTTGCAGTAAGTACTTTGGTATAAAATTCAGATGTGTCCTACCTTAATGTCAGATCATAGTAGTACTGAGAAAGTAACTTTTTTGTCTTGATGAACTGAGGCATGAAACAACTTTAAACCTAGTCATACTCATGTGGGAAGTGAACCAAATGTGTTTGCATTCGGTTTGCAGTCAGGACTTTTGAGTACAATTGAAATGTATACTACTTTTATGTCAAAGCATTCTATTCACTGTGAAATCAACTTTTTTGTCTTTATGTGCACAGGTATGAAATAACTTTCAGACATCTCTGAATCATGTGGGAAGTTAACCTAAAGTGTTTGCATTAGGTTTGCAGTAAGTGCTTTGGTGTAAAATAGAAATGTATTCTATAGGTATTGTAAAAGCATTGCATGCACTGAGAAAACAACTTTTTTGTCCTGATGTGCACAGGTATGAAACAACTTTCAGACATCTCAGAATCATGTGGGAAGTTAATCTAAGTTGTTTCCATTAGGTTTGCAGTAAGAGCTTTGGTGTAAAATTGAAATGTATACTATTTGTATTGTCTAAGCACTGCATGCTCTGAGATAACAACTTTTTTGTGTTGATGTGTACAGCCATGAAACAACTTTCAAACTCCTCATAATCATGTGGGAAGTTATCCTAAGGTGTTTCAATTAGTTTGCAGTAAGCACATTGGTATAAAATTCAGATGTATACTACCTTAATGTCAGAGCATAGTAGTACTGAGAAAGTAACTTTTTTGTCTTGATGAACTGAGGGATGAAACAACTTTAAACCTAGTCATACTCATGTGGGGAGTTAACCAAATGTGTTTGCATTAGGTTTGCAGTCAGGACTTTTGAGTACAATTGAAATGTATACTACTTTTATGTCAAAGCATTCTATTCTCTGTGAAATCAACTTTTTTGTCTTTATGTGCACAGGTATGAAACAACTTTGAGACATCTCAGAATCATGTGGGAAGTTAATCTAAGTTGTTTCCACCAGGTTTGCAGTAAGTACTTTGGTGTAAAATTGAAATGTATACTATTTGTATTGTCTAAGCATTGCATTCACTGAGATAACAACTTTTTTGTGTTGATGTGTACAGCCATGAAACAACTTTCAAACTACTCATAATCATGTGGGAAGTTAACCTAAGGTGTTTCAATTAGTTTGCAGTAAGTACTTTGGTATAAAATTCAGATGTGTCCTACCTTAATGTCAGATCATAGTAGTACTGAGAAAGTAACTTTTTTGTCTTGATGAACTGAGGCATGAAACAACCTTAAACTTAGTCATACTCATGTGGGAAGTTAACCGAAAGTGTTTCCATTAGGTTTGCAGTAAGTGCTTTGGTGTAAAATTGAAATGTATACTATTTGTATTGTCTAAGCATTGCATGCACTGAGATAACAACTTTTTTGTCTTGATGTGTACAGCCATGAAACAACTTTCAAACTACTCATAATCATGTGGAAAGTTAACCTAAGGTGTTTCCATTAGGTTTGCAGTAAGTGCTTTGGTGTAAAATTGAAATGTATACTATTTGTATTGTAAAAGCATTGCATGCACTGAGAAAACAACTTTTTTGTCTTGATGTGCACAGGTATGAAACAACTTTCAGACATCTCAGAATCATGTGGGAAGTTAACCTAAGTTGTTTCCATTAGGTTTGCAGTAAGTACTTTGGTGTACAATTGAAATGTATACTATTTGTATTGTCTAAGCATTGCATTCACTGAGATAACAACTTTTTTGTGTTGATGTGTACAGCCATGAAACAACTTTCAAACTACTCATAATCATGTGGGAAGTTAACCTAACGTGTTTCCATTAGTTTGCAGTAAGTACTTTGGTATAAAATTCAGATGTGTCCTACCTTAATGTCAGACATAGTAGTACTGAGAAAGTAACTTTTTTGTCTTGATGAACTGAGGCATGAAACAACTTTAAACCTAGTCATACTCATGTGGGAAGTTAACCAAATGTGTTTGCATTAGGTTTGCAGTCAGGACTTTTGAGTACAATTGAAATGTATACTACTTTTATGTGAAAGCATTCTATTGTCTGTGAAATCAACTTTTTTGTCTTTATGTGCACAGGTATGAAACAACTTTCAGACATCTCAGAATTATGTGGGAAGTTAATCTAAGTTGTTTCCATTAGGTTTGCAGGAAGAGCTTTGGTGTAAAATTGAAATGTATACTATTTGTATTGTCTAAGCATTGCATTCACTGAGATAACAACTTTTTTGTGTTGATGTGTACAGCCATGAAACAACTTTCAAACTACTCATAATCATGTGGGAAGTTAACCTAAGGTGTTTCCATTAGTTTGCAGTAAGTACTTTGGTATAAAATTCAGATGTGTCGTACCTTAATGTCAGAGCATAGTAGTACTGAGAAAGTAACTTTTTTGTCTTGATGAACTGAGGCATGAAACAACTTTAAACCTAGTCATACTCATGTGGGAAGTTAACCAAATGTGTTTGCATTAGGTTTGCAGTCAGGACTTTTGAGTACAATTGAAATGTATACTACTTTTATGTCAAAGCATTCTATTGTCTGTGAAATCAACTTTTTTGTCTTTATGTGCACAGGTATGAAACAACTTTCAGACATCTCGGAATCATGTGGGAAGTTAACCTAAAGTGTTTCCATTAGGTTTGCAGTAAGTGCTTTGGTGTAAAATTGAAATGTATACTATTTGTATTGTCTAAGCATTGCATGCACTAAGAGAACAACTTTTTTGTGTTGATGTGTACAGCCATGAAACAACTTTCAAACTACTGATAATCATGTGGAAAGTTAACCTAAGGTGTTTCCATTAGGTTTGCAGTAAGTGCTTTGGTGTAAAATTGAAATGTATACTATTTGTATTGTAAAAGCATTGCATGCACTGAGAAAACAACTTTTTTGTCTTGATGTGCACAGGTATGAAACAACTTTCTGACATCTCAGAATCATGTGGGAAGTTAATCTAAGTTGTTTCCATTAGGTTTGCAGTAAGTACTTTGGTGTAAAATTGAAATGTATACTATTTGTATTGTCTAAGCATTGCATTCACTGAGATAACAACTTTTTTGTGTTGATGTGTACAGCCATGAAACAACTTTCAAACTACTCATAATCATGTGGGAAGTTAACCTAAGGTGTTTCAATTAGTTTGCAGTAAGCACTTTGGTGTAAAATTGAGATGTATACTACCTTAATGTCAGAGCATAGTAGTACTGAGAAAGTAACTTTTTTGTCTTGATGAACTGAGGGATGAAACAACTTTAAACCTAGTCATACTCATGTGGGAAGTTAACCAAATGTGTTTGCATTAGGTTTGCAGTCAGGACTTTTGAGTACAATTGAAATGTATACTACTTTTATGTCAAAGCATTCTATTCTCTGTGAAATCAACTTTTTTGTCTTTATGTGCACAGGTATGAAACAACTTTCAGACATCTCAGAATCATGTGGGAAGTTAACCTAAAGTGTTTCCATTAGGTTTGCAGTAAGTGCTTTGGTGTAAAATTGAAATGTATACTATTTGTATTGTCTAAGCATTGCATGCACTGAGATAACAACTTTTTTGTGTTGATGTGTACAGCCATGAAACAACTTTCAAACTACTCATAATCATGTGGAAAGTTAACCTAAGGTGTTTCCATTAGGTTTGCAGTAAGTGCTTTGGTGTAAAATTGAAATGTATACTATTTGTATTGTAAAAGCATTGCATGCACTGAGAAAACAACTATTTTGTCTTGATGTGCACAGGTATGAAACAGCTTTCAGACATCTCAGAATAATGTGGGAAGTTAATCTAAGTTGTTTCCATTAGGTTTGCAGTAAGTACTTTGGTGTAAAATTGAAATGTATACTATTTGTATTGTCTAAGCATTGCATTCACTGAGATAACAACTTTTTTGTGTTGATGTGTACAGCCATGAAACAACTTTCAAACTACTCATAATCATGTGGGAAGTTAACCTAAGGTGTTTCCATTAGTTTGCAGTAAGTACTTTGGTATAAAATTCAGATGTGTCCTACCTTAATGTCAGATCATAGTAGTACTGAGAAAGTAACTTTTTTGTCTTGATGAACTGAGGCATGAAACAACTTTAAACCTAGTCATACTCATGATGTGGGAAGTGAACCAAATGTGTTTGCATTCGGTTTGCAGTCAGGACTTTTGAGTACAATTGAAATGTATACTACTTTTATGTCAAAGCATTCTATTCACTGTGAAATCAACTTTTTTGTCTTTATGTGCACAGGTATGAAATAACTTTCAGACATCTCTGAATCATGTGGGAAGTTAACCTAAAGTGTTTCCATTAGGTTTGCAGTAAGTGCGTTGGTGTAAAATTGAAATGTATACTATTTGTATTGTCTAAGCATTGCATGCACTGAGAGAACAACTTTTTTGTGTTGATGTGTACAGCCATGAAACAACTTTCAAACTACTGATAATCATGTGGAAAGTTAACCTAAGGTGTTTCCATTAGGTTTGCAGTAAGTGCTTTGGTGTAAAATTGAAATGTATACTATTTGTATTGTAAAAGCATTGCATGCACTGAGAAAACAACTTTTTTGTCTTGATGTGCACAGGTATGAAACAACTTTCTGACATCTCAGAATCATGTGGGAAGTTAATCTAAGTTGTTTCCACCAGGTTTGCAGTAAGTACTTTGGTGTAAAATTGAAATGTATACTATTTGTATTGTCTAAGCATTGCATTCACTGAGATAACAACTTTTTTGTGTTGATGTGTACAGCCATGAAACAACTTTCAAACTACTCATAATCATGTGGGAAGTTAACCTAAGGTGTTTCAATTAGTTTGCAGTAAGTACTTTGGTATAAAATTCAGATGTGTCCTACCTTAATGTCAGATCATAGTAGTACTGAGAAAGTAACTTTTTTGTCTTGATGAACTGAGGCATGAAACAACCTTAAACTTAGTCATACTCATGTGGGAAGTTAACCGAAAGTGTTTCCATTAGGTTTGCAGTAAGTGCTTTGGTGTAAAATTGAAATGTATACTATTTGTATTGTCTAAGCATTGCATGCACTGAGATAACAACTTTTTTGTCTTGATGTGTACAGCCATGAAACAACTTTCAAACTACTCATAATCATGTGGAAAGTTAACCTAAGGTGTTTCCATTAGGTTTGCAGTAAGTGCTTTGGTGTAAAATTGAAATGTATACTATTTGTATTGTAAAAGCATTGCATGCACTGAGAAAACAACTTTTTTGTCTTGATGTGCACAGGTATGAAACAACTTTCAGACATCTCAGAATCATGTGGGAAGTTAACCTAAGTTGTTTCCATTAGGTTTGCAGTAAGTACTTTGGTGTACAATTGAAATGTATACTATTTGTATTGTCTAAGCATTGCATTCACTGAGATAACAACTTTTTTGTGTTGATGTGTACAGCCATGAAACAACTTTCAAACTACTCATAATCATGTGGGAAGTTAACCTAACGTGTTTCCATTAGTTTGCAGTAAGTACTTTGGTATAAAATTCAGATGTGTCCTACCTTAATGTCAGACATAGTAGTACTGAGAAAGTAACTTTTTTGTCTTGATGAACTGAGGCATGAAACAACTTTAAACCTAGTCATACTCATGTGGGAAGTTAACCAAATGTGTTTGCATTAGGTTTGCAGTCAGGACTTTTGAGTACAATTGAAATGTATACTACTTTTATGTGAAAGCATTCTATTGTCTGTGAAATCAACTTTTTTGTCTTTATGTGCACAGGTATGAAACAACTTTCAGACATCTCAGAATTATGTGGGAAGTTAATCTAAGTTGTTTCCATTAGGTTTGCAGGAAGAGCTTTGGTGTAAAATTGAAATGTATACTATTTGTATTGTCTAAGCATTGCATTCACTGAGATAACAACTTTTTTGTGTTGATGTGTACAGCCATGAAACAACTTTCAAACTACTCATAATCATGTGGGAAGTTAACCTAAGGTGTTTCCATTAGTTTGCAGTAAGTACTTTGGTATAAAATTCAGATGTGTCGTACCTTAATGTCAGAGCATAGTAGTACTGAGAAAGTAACTTTTTTGTCTTGATGAACTGAGGCATGAAACAACTTTAAACCTAGTCATACTCATGTGGGAAGTTAACCAAATGTGTTTGCATTAGGTTTGCAGTCAGGACTTTTGAGTACAATTGAAATGTATACTACTTTTATGTCAAAGCATTCTATTGTCTGTGAAATCAACTTTTTTGTCTTTATGTGCACAGGTATGAAACAACTTTCAGACATCTCGGAATCATGTGGGAAGTTAACCTAAAGTGTTTCCATTAGGTTTGCAGTAAGTGCTTTGGTGTAAAATTGAAATGTATACTATTTGTATTGTCTAAGCATTGCATGCACTAAGAGAACAACTTTTTTGTGTTGATGTGTACAGCCATGAAACAACTTTCAAACTACTGATAATCATGTGGAAAGTTAACCTAAGGTGTTTCCATTAGGTTTGCAGTAAGTGCTTTGGTGTAAAATTGAAATGTATACTATTTGTATTGTAAAAGCATTGCATGCACTGAGAAAACAACTTTTTTGTCTTGATGTGCACAGGTATGAAACAACTTTCTGACATCTCAGAATCATGTGGGAAGTTAATCGAAGTTGTTTCCATTAGGTTTGCAGTAAGTACTTTGGTGTAAAATTGAAATGTATACTATTTGTATTGTCTAAGCATTGCATTCACTGAGATAACAACTTTTTTGTGTTGATGTGTACAGCCATGAAACAACTTTCAAACTACTCATAATCATGTGGGAAGTTAACCTAAGGTGTTTCAATTAGTTTGCAGTAAGCACTTTGGTGTAAAATTGAGATGTATACTACCTTAATGTCAGAGCATAGTAGTACTGAGAAAGTAACTTTTTTGTCTTGATGAACTGAGGGATGAAACAACTTTAAACCTAGTCATACTCATGTGGGAAGTTAACCAAATGTGTTTGCATTAGGTTTGCAGTCAGGACTTTTGAGTACAATTGAAATGTATACTACTTTTATGTCAAAGCATTCTATTCTCTGTGAAATCAACTTTTTTGTCTTTATGTGCACAGGTATGAAACAACTTTCAGACATCTCAGAATCATGTGGGAAGTTAACCTAAAGTGTTTCCATTAGGTTTGCAGTAAGTGCTTTGGTGTAAAATTGAAATGTATACTATTTGTATTGTCTAAGCATTGCATGCACTGAGATAACAACTTTTTTGTGTTGATGTGTACAGCCATGAAACAACTTTCAAACTACTCATAATCATGTGGAAAGTTAACCTAAGGTGTTTCCATTAGGTTTGCAGTAAGTGCTTTGGTGTAAAATTGAAATGTATACTATTTGTATTGTAAAAGCATTGCATGCACTGAGAAAACAACTATTTTGTCTTGATGTGCACAGGTATGAAACAGCTTTCAGACATCTCAGAATAATGTGGGAAGTTAATCTAAGTTGTTTCCATTAGGTTTGCAGTAAGTACTTTGGTGTAAAATTGAAATGTATACTATTTGTATTGTCTAAGCATTGCATTCACTGAGATAACAACTTTTTTGTGTTGATGTGTACAGCCATGAAACAACTTTCAAACTACTCATAATCATGTGGGAAGTTAACCTAAGGTGTTTCCATTAGTTTGCAGTAAGTACTTTGGTATAAAATTCAGATGTGTCCTACCTTAATGTCAGATCATAGTAGTACTGAGAAAGTAACTTTTTTGTCTTGATGAACTGAGGCATGAAACAACTTTAAACCTAGTCATACTCATGATGTGGGAAGTGAACCAAATGTGTTTGCATTCGGTTTGCAGTCAGGACTTTTGAGTACAATTGAAATGTATACTACTTTTATGTCAAAGCATTCTATTCACTGTGAAATCAACTTTTTTGTCTTTATGTGCACAGGTATGAAATAACTTTCAGACATCTCTGAATCATGTGGGAAGTTAACCTAAAGTGTTTCCATTAGGTTTGCAGTAAGTGCGTTGGTGTAAAATTGAAATGTATACTATTTGTATTGTCTAAGCATTGCATGCACTGAGAGAACAACTTTTTTGTGTTGATGTGTACAGCCATGAAACAACTTTCAAACTACTGATAATCATGTGGAAAGTTAACCTAAGGTGTTTCCATTAGGTTTGCAGTAAGTGCTTTGGTGTAAAATTGAAATGTATACTATTTGTATTGTAAAAGCATTGCATGCACTGAGAAAACAACTTTTTTGTCTTGATGTGCACAGGTATGAAACAACTTTCTGACATCTCAGAATCATGTGGGAAGTTAATCTAAGTTGTTTCCATTAGGTTTGCAGTAAGTACTTTGGTGTAAAATTGAAATGTATACTATTTGTATTGTCTAAGCATTGCATTCACTGAGATAACAACTTTTTTGTGTTGATGTGTACAGCCATGAAACAACTTTCAAACTACTCATAATCATGTGGGAAGTTAACCTAAGGTGTTTCAATTAGTTTGCAGTAAGCACTTTGGTGTAAAATTGAGATGTATACTACCTTAATGTCAGAGCATAGTAGTACTGAGAAAGTAACTTTTTTGTCTTGATGAACTGAGGGATGAAACAACTTTAAACCTAGTCATACTCATGTGGGAAGTTAACCAAATGTGTTTGCATTAGGTTTGCAGTCAGGACTTTTGAGTACAATTGAAATGTATACTACTTTTATGTCAAAGCATTCTATTGTCTGTGAAATCAACTTTTTTGTCTTTATGTGCACAGGTATGAAACAACTTTCAGACATCTCAGAATCATGTGGGAAGTTAACCTAAAGTGTTTCCATTAGGTTTGCAGTAAGTGCTTTGGTGTAAAATTGAAATGTATACTATTTGTATTGTCTAAGCATTGCATGCACTGAGATAACAACTTTTTTGTGTTGATGTGTACAGCCATGAAACAACTTTCAAACTACTCATAATCATGTGGAAAGTTAACCTAAGGTGTTTCCATTAGGTTTGCAGTAAGTGCTTTGGTGTAAAATTGAAATGTATACTATTTGTATTGTAAAAGCATTGCATGCACTGAGAAAACAACTTTTTTGTCTTGATGTGCACAGGTATGAAACAACTTTCAGACATCTCAGAATAATGTGGGAAGTTAACCTAAGTTGTTTCCATTAGGTTTGCAGTAAGTACTTTGGTGTAAAATTGAAATGTATACTATTTGTATTGTCTAAGCATTGCATTCACTGAGATAACAACTTTTTTGTGTTGATGTGTACAGCCATGAAACAACTTTCAAACTACTCATAATCATGTGGGAAGTTAACCTAAGGTGTTTCCATTAGTTTGCAGTAAGTACTTTGGTATAAAATTCAGATGTGTCCTACCTTAATGTCAGAGCATAGAAGTACTGAGAAAGTAACTTTTTTGTCTTGATGAACTGAGGCATGAAACAACTTTAAACCTAGTCATACTCATGTGGGAAGTTAACCAAATGTGTTTGCATTAGGTTTGCAGTCAGGACTTTTGAGTACAATTGAAATGTATACTACTTTTATGTCAAAGCATTCTATTGTCTGTGAAATCAACTTTTTTGTCTTTATGTGCACAGGTATGAAACAACTTTCAGACATCTCTGAATCATGTGGGAAGTTAACCTAAAGTGTTTCCATTAGGTTTGCAGTAAGTGCTTTGGTGTAAAATTGAAATGTATACTATTTGTATTGTCTAAGCATTGCATGCACTGAGAGAACAACTTTTTTGTGTTGATGTGTACAGCGATGAAACAACTTTCAAACTACTGATAATCATGTGGAAAGTTAACCTAAGGTGTTTCCATTAGGTTTGCAGTAAGTGCTTTGGTGTAAAATTGAAATGTATACTATTTGTATTGTAAAAGCATTGCATGCACTGAGAAAACAACTTTTTTGTCTTGATGTGCACAGGTATGAAACAACTTTCTGACATCTCAGAATCATGTGGGAAGTTAATCTAAGTTGTTTCCATTAGGTTTGCAGTAAGTACTTTGGTGTAAAATTGAAATGTATACTATTTGTATTTTCTAAGCATTGCATTCACTGAGATAACAACTTTTTTGTGTTGATGTGTACAGCCATGAAACAACTTTCAAACTACTCATAATCATGTGGGAAGTTAACCTAAGGTGTTTCAATTAGTTTGCAGTAAGCACTTTGGTGTAAAATTGAGATGTATACTACCTTAATGTCAGAGCATAGTAGTACTGAGAAAGTAACTTTTTTGTCTTGATGAACTGAGGGATGAAACAACTTTAAACCTAGTCATACTCATGTGGGAAGTTAACCAAATGTGTTTGCATTAGGTTTGCAGTCAGGACTTTTGAGTACAATTGAAATGTATACTACTTTTATGTCAAAGCATTCTATTGTCTGTGAAATCAACTTTTTTGTCTTTATGTGCACAGGTATGAAACAACTTTCAGACATCTCAGAATTATGTGGGAAGTTAATCTAAGTTGTTTCCATTAGGTTTGCAGGAAGAGCTTTGGTGTAAAATTGAAATGTATACTATTTGTATTGTCTAAGCATTACATTCACTGAGATAACAACTTTTTTGTGTTGATGTGTACAGCCATGAAACAACTTTCAAACTACTCATAATCATGTGGGAAGTTAACCTAAGGTGTTTCCATTAGTTTGCAGTAAGTACTTTGGTATAAAATTCAGATGTGTCCTACCTTAATGTCAGAGCATAGTAGTACTGAGAAAGTAACTTTTTTGTCTTGATGAACTGAGGCATGAAACAACTTTAAACCTAGTCATACTCATGTGGGAAGTTAACCAAATGTGTTTGCATTAGGTTTGCAGTCAGGACTTTTGAGTACAATTGAAATGTATACTACTTTTATGTCAAAGCATTCTATTCTCTGTGAAATCAACTTTTTTGTCTTTATGTGCACAGGTATGAAACAACTTTCAGACATCTCTGAATCATGTGGGAAGTTAACCTAAAGGGTTTCCATTAGGTTTGCAGTAAGTGCTTTGGTGTAAAATTGAAATGTATACTATTTGTATTGTCTAAGCATTGCATGCACTGAGATAACAACTTTTTTGTGTTGATGTGTACAGCCATGAAACAACTGCAAACTACTCATAATCATGTGGAAAGTTAACCTAAGGTGTTTCCATTAGTTTTGCAGTAAGTGCTTTGGTGTAAAATTGAAATGTATACTATTTGTATTGTAAAAGCATTGCATGCACTGAGAAAACAACATTTTTGTGTTGATGTGTACAGCCATGAAACAACTTTCAAACTACTCATAATCATGTGGGAAGTTAACCTAAGGTGTTTCCATTAGTTTGCAGTAAGTACTTTGGTATAAAATTCAGATGTGTCCTACCTTAATGTCAGATCATAGTAGTACTGAGAAAGTAACTTTTTTGTCTTGATGAACTGAGGCATGAAACAACTTTAAACCTAGTCATACTCATGTGGGAAGTGAACCAAATGTGTTTGCATTCGGTTTGCAGTCAGGACTTTTGAGTACAATTGAAATGTATACTACTTTTATGTCAAAGCATTCTATTCACTGTGAAATCAACTTTTTTGTCTTTATGTGCACAGGTATGAAATAACTTTCAGACATCTCTGAATCATGTGGGAAGTTAACCTAAAGTGTTTGCATTAGGTTTGCAGTAAGTGCTTTGGTGTAAAATAGAAATGTATTCTATAGGTATTGTAAAAGCATTGCATGCACTGAGAAAACAACTTTTTTGTCCTGATGTGCACAGGTATGAAACAACTTTCAGACATCTCAGAATCATGTGGGAAGTTAACCTAAGGTGTTTCAATTAGTTTGCAGTAAGTACTTTGGTATAAAATTCAGATGTGTCCTACCTTAATGTCAGATCATAGTATTACTGAGGAAGTAATTTTTTGTCTTGATGAACTGAGGCATGAAACAACCTTAAACTTAGTCATACTCATGTGGGAAGTTAACCTAAAGTGTTTCCATTAGGTTTGCAGTAAGTGCTTTGGTGTAAAATTGAAATGTATACTATTTGTATTGTCTAAGCATTGCATGCACTGAGATAACAACTTTTTTGTCTTGATGTGTACAGCCATGAAACAACTTTCAAACTACTGATAATCATGTGGAAAGTTAACCTAAGGTGTTTCCATTAGGTTTGCAGTAAATGCTTTGGTGTAAAATTGAAATGTATTCTATATGTATTGTAGAAGCTTTGCATGCACTGAGAAAACAACTTTTTTGTCTTGATGTGCACAGGTATGAAACAACTTTCAGACATCTCAGAATCATGTGGGAAGTTAATCTAAGTTGTTTCCATTAGGTTTGCAGTAAGAGCTTTGGTGTGAAATTGAAATGTATACTGTTTGTATTGTCTAAGCACTGCATGCACTGAGATAACAACTTTTTTGTGTTGATGTGTACAGCCATGAAACAACTTTCAAACTACTCATAATCATGTGGGAAGTTAACCTAAGGTGTTTCAATTAGTTTGCAGTAAGCACTTCGGTGTAAAATTGAGATGTATACTACCTTAATGTCAGAGCTTAGTAGTACTGAGAAAGTAACTTTTTTGTCTTGATGAACTGAGGCATGAAACAACTTTAAACCTAGCCATACTCATGTGGGAAGTTAACCAAATGTGTTTGCATTAGGTTTGCAGTCAGGACTTTTGAGTACATTTGAAATGTATACTACTTTTATGTCAAAGCATTCTATTCAATGTGAAATCAACTTTTTGTCTTTATGTGCACAGGTATGAAACAACTTTCAGACATCTCAGAATCATGTCGGAAGTTAACCTAAAGTGTTTCCATTAGGGTTGCAGTAAGTGCTTTGGTGTAAAATTGAAATGTATACTATTTGTATTGTCTAAGCATTGCATGCACTGAGATAACAACTTTTTTGTGTTGATGTGTACAGCCATGAAACAACTTTCAAACTACTCATAATCATGTGGAAAGTTAACCTAAGGATTTTCCATTAGGTTTGCAGTAAATGCTTTAATGTAAAATTGAAATGTATTCTATATGTATTGTAAAAGGATTGCATGCACTGAGTAAACAACTTTTTTGTCTTGATGTGCACAGGTATGAAACAACTTTCAGACATCTCAGAATCATGTGGGAAGTTAATCTAAGTTGTTTCCATTAGGTTTGCAGTAAGTACTTTGGTGTAAAATTGAAATGTATACTATTTGTATTGTCTAAGCATTGCATTCACTGAGATAACAACTTTTTTGTGTTGATGTGTACAGCCATGAAACAACTTTCAAACTACTCATAATCATGTGGGAAGTTAACCTAACGTGTTTCCATTAGTTTGCAGTAAGTACTTTGGTATAAAATTCAGATGTGTCCTACCTTAATGTCAGACATAGTAGTACTGAGAAAGTAACTTTTTTGTCTTGATGTACTGAGGCATGAAACAACTTTAAACCTAGTCATACTCATGTGGGAAGTTAACCAAATGTGTTTGCATTAGGTTGGCAGTCAGGACTTTTGAGTACAATTGAAATGTATACTACTTTTATGTGAAAGCATTCTATTGTCTGTGAACTCAACTTTTTTGTCTTTATGTGCACAGGTATGAAACAACTTTCAGACATCTCAGAATTATGTGGGAAGTTAATCTAAGTTGTTTCCATTAGGTTTGCAGGAAGAGCTTTGGTGTAAAATTGAAATGTATACTATTTGTATTGTCTAAGCATTGCATTCACTGAGATAACAACGTTTTTGTGTTGATGTGTACAGCCATGAAACAACTTTCAAACTACTCATAATCATGTGGGAAGTTAACCTAAGGTGTTTCCATTAGTTTGCAGTAAGTACTTTGGTATAAAATTCAGATGTGTCCTACCT
This sequence comes from Mobula birostris, assembly GCF_030028105.1. Classification (NCBI taxonomy): domain Eukaryota; kingdom Metazoa; phylum Chordata; class Chondrichthyes; order Myliobatiformes; family Myliobatidae; genus Mobula; species Mobula birostris. The sequence goes on from NW_027278493.1 coordinate 128,729, forward strand.
GAATGTCAGAGCATAGTAGTACTGAGAAAGTAACTTTTTTGTCTTGATGAACTGAGGCATGAAACAACTTTAAACCTAGTCATACTCATGTGGGAAGTTAACCAAATGTGTTTGCATTAGGTTTGCAGTCAGGACTTTTGAGTACAATTGAAATGTATACTACTTTTATGTCAAAGCATTCTATTCACTGTGAAATCAAATTTTTTGTCTTTATGTGCACAGGTATGAAACAACTTTCAGACATCTCAGAATCATGTGGGAAGTTAACCTAAAGTGTTTCCATTAGGTTTGCAGTAAGTGCTTTGGTGTAAAATTGAAATGTATACTATTTGTATTGTCTAAGCATTGCATGCACTGAGATAACAACTTTTTTGTGTTGATGTGTACAGCCATGAAACAACTTTCAAACTACTCATAATCATGTGGAAAGTTAACCTAAGGTGTTTCCATTAGGTTTGCAGTAAATGCTTTGGTGTAAAATTGAAATGTATTCTATATGTATTGTAGAAGCTTTGCATGCACTGAGAAAACAACTTTTTTGTCTTGATGTGCACAGGTATGAAACAACTTTCAGACATCTCAGAATCATGTGGGAAGTTAATCTAAGTTGTTTCCATTAGGTTTGCAGTAAGAGCTTTGGTGTAAAATTGAAATGTATACTATTTGTATTGTCTAAGCACTGCATGCACTGAGATAACAACTTTTTTGTGTTGATGTGTACAGCCATGAAACAACTTTCAAACTACTCATAATCATGTGGGAAGTTAACCTAAGGTGTTTCAATTAGTTTGCAGTAAGCACTTCGGTGTAAAATTGAGATGTATACTACCTTAATGACAGAGCTTAGTAGTACTGAGAAAGTAACTTTTTTGTCTTGATGAACTGAGGCATGAAACAACTTTAAACCTTAGTCATACTCATGTGGGAAGTTAACCAAATGTGTTTGCATTAGGTTTGCAGTCAGGACTTTTGAGTACATTTGAAATGTATACTACTTTTATGTCAAAGCATTCTATTCAATGTGAAATCAACTTTTTGTCTTTATGTGCACAGGTATGAAACAACTTTCAGACATCTCAGAATCATGTGGGAAGTTAACCTAAAGTGTTTCCATTAGGTTTGCAGTAAGTGCTTTGGTGTAAAATTGAAATGTATACTATTTGTATTGTCTAAGCATTGCATGCACTGAGATAACAACTTTTTTGTGTTGATGTGTACAGCCATGAAACAACTTTCAAACTACTCATAATCATGTGGAAAGTTAACCTAAGGTGTTTCCATTAGGTTTGCAGTAAGTGCTTTGGTGTAAAATTGAAATGTATACTATTTGTATTGTAAAAGCATTGCATGCACTGAGAAAACAACTTTTTTGTCTTGATGTGCACAGGTATGAAACAACTTTCAGACATCTCAGAATCATGTGGGAAGTTAATCTAAGTTGTTTCCATTAGGTTTGCAGTAAGTACTTTGGTGTAAAATTGAAATGTATACTATTTGTATTGTCTAAGCATTGCATTCTCTGAGATAACAACTTTTTTGTGTTGATGTGTACAGCCATGAAACAACTTTCAAACTACTCATAATCATGTGGGAAGTTAACCTAACGTGTTTCCATTAGTTTGCAGTAAGTACTTTGGTATAAAATTCAGATGTGTCCTACCTTAATGTCAGACATAGTAGTACTGAGAAAGTAACTTTTTTGTCTTGATGAACTGAGGCATGAAACAACTTTAAACCTAGTCATACTCATGTGGGAAGTTAACCAAATGTGTTTGCATTAGGTTTGCAGTCAGGACTTTTGAGTACAATTGAAATGTATACTACTTTTATGTGAAAGCATTCTATTGTCTGTGAAATCAACTTTTTTGTCTTTATGTGCACAGGTATGAAACAACTTTCAGACATCTCAGAATTATGTGGGAAGTTAATCTAAGTTGTTTCCATTAGGTTTGCAGGAAGAGCTTTGGTGTAAAATTGAAATGTATACTATTTGTATTGTCTAAGCATTGCATTCACTGAGATAACAACGTTTTTGTGTTGATGTGTACAGCCATGAAACAACTTTCAAACTACTCATAATCATGTGGGAAGTTAACCTAAGGTGTTTCCATTAGTTTGCAGTAAGTACTTTGGTATAAAATTCAGATGTGTCCTACCTGAATGTCAGAGCATAGTAGTACTGAGAAAGTAACTTTTTTGTCTTGATGAACCGAGGCATGAAACAACTTTAAACCTAGTCATACTCATGTGGGAAGTTAACCAAATGTGTTTGCATTAGGTTTGCAGTCAGGACTTTTGAGTACATTTGAAATGTATACTACTTTTATGTCAAAGCATTCTATTCAATGTGAAATCAACTTTTTGTCTTTATGTGCACAGGTATGAAACAACTTTCAGACATCTCAGAATCATGTCGGAAGTTAACCTAAAGTGTTTCCATTAGGTTTGCAGTAAGTGCTTTGGTGTAAAATTGAAATGTATACTATTTGTATTGTCTAAGCATTGCATGCACTGAGATAACAACTTTTTTGTGTTGATGTGTACAGCCATGAAACAACTTTCAAACTACTCATAATCATGTGGAAAGTTAACCTAAGGTGTTTCCATTAGGTTTGCAGTAAGTGCTTTGGTGTAAAATTGAAATGTATACTATTTGTATTGTAAAAGCATTGCATGCACTGAGAAAACAACTTTTTTGTCTTGATGTGCACAGGTATGAAACAACTTTCAGACATCTCAGAATCATGTGGGAAGTTAACCTAAGTTGTTTCCATTAGGTTTGCAGTAAGTACTTTGGTGTACAATTGAAATGTATACTATTTGTATTGTCTAAGCATTGCATTCACTGAGATAACAACTTTTTTGTGTTGATGTGTACAGCCATGAAACAACTTTCAAACTACTCATAATCATGTGGGAAGTTAACCTAAGGTGTTTCCATTAGTTTGCAGTAAGTACTTTGGTATAAAATTCAGATGTGTCCTACCTTAATGTCAGAGCATAGTAGTACTGAGAAAGTAACTTTTTTGTCTTGATGAACTGAGGCATGAAACAACTTTAAACCTAGTCATACTCATGTGGGAAGTTAACCAAATGTGTTTGCATTAGGTTTGCAGTCAGGACTTTTGAGTACAAATGAAATGTATACTACTTTTATGTCAAAGCATTCTATTGTCTGTGAAATCAACTTTTTTGTCTTTATGTGCACAGGTATGAAACAACTTTCAGACATCTCTGAATCATGTGGGAAGTTAACCTAAAGTGTTTCCATTAGGTTTGCAGTAAGTGCTTTGGTGTAAAATTGAAATGTATACTATTTGTATTGTCTAAGCATTGCATGCACTGAGAGAACAACTTTTTTGTGTTGATGTGTACAGCGATGAAACAACTTTCAAACTACTGATAATCATGTGGAAAGTTAACCTAAGGTGTTTCCATTAGGTTTGCAGTAAGTGCTTTGGTGTAAAATTGAAATGTATACTATTTGTATTGTAAAAGCATTGCATGCACTGAGAAAACAACTTTTTTGTCTTGATGTGCACAGGTATGAAACAACTTTCTGACATCTCAGAATCATGTGGGAAGTTAATCTAAGTTGTTTCCATTAGGTTTGCAGTAAGTACTTTGGTGTAAAATTGAAATGTATACTATTTGTATTGTCTAAGCATTGCATTCACTGAGATAACAACTTTTTTGTGTTGATGTGTACAGCCATGAAACAACTTTCAAACTACTCATAATCATGTGGGAAGTTAACCTAAGGTGTTTCAATTAGTTTGCAGTAAGCACTTTGGTGTAAAATTGAGATGTATACTACCTTAATGTCAGAGCATAGTAGTACTGAGAAAGTAACTTTTTTGTCTTGATGAACTGAGGGATGAAACAACTTTAAACCTAGTCATACTCATGTGGGAAGTTAACCAAATGTGTTTGCATTAGGTTTGCAGTCAGGACTTTTGAGTACAATTGAAATGTATACTACTTTTATGTCAAAGCATTCTATTGTCTGTGAAATCAACTTTTTTGTCTTTATGTGCACAGGTATGAAACAACTTTCAGACATCTCAGAATCATGTGGGAAGTTAACCTAAAGTGTTTCCATTAGGTTTGCAGTAAGTGCTTTGGTGTAAAATTGAAATGTATACTATTTGTATTGTCTAAGCATTGCATGCACTGAGATAACAACTTTTTTGTGTTGATGTGTACAGCCATGAAACAACTTTCAAACTACTCATAATCATGTGGAAAGTTAACCTAAGGTGTTTCCATTAGGTTTGCAGTAAGTGCTTTGGTGTAAAATTGAAATGTATACTATTTGTATTGTAAAAGCATTGCATGCACTGAGAAAACAACTTTTTTGTCTTGATGTGCACAGGTATGAAACAACTTTCAGACATCTCAGAATAATGTGGGACGTTAACCTAAGTTGTTTCCATTAGGTTTGCAGTAAGTACTTTGGTGTAAAATTGAAATGTATACTATTTGTATTGTCTAAGCATTGCATTCACTGAGATAACAACTTTTTTGTGTTGATGTGTACAGCCATGAAACAACTTTCAAACTACTCATAATCATGTGGGAAGTTAACCTAACGTGTTTCCATTAGTTTGCAGTAAGTACTTTGGTATAAAATTCAGATGTGTCCTACCTTAATGTCAGACATAGTAGTACTGAGAAAGTAACTTTTTTGTCTTGATGAACTGAGGCATGAAACAACTTTAAACCTAGTCATACTCATGTGGGAAGTTAACCAAATGTGTTTGCATTAGGTTTGCAGTCAGGACTTTTGAGTACAATTGAAATGTATACTACTTTTATGTCAAAGCATTCTATTGTCTGTGAAATCAACTTTTTTGTTTTTATGTGCACAGGTATGAAACAACTTTCAGACATCTCAGAATTATGTGGGAAGTTAATCTAAGTTGTTTCCATTAGGTTTGCAGGAAGAGCTTTGGTGTAAAATTGAAATGTATACTATTTGTATTGTCTAAGCATTACATTCACTGAGATAACAACTTTTTTGTGTTGATGTGTACAGCCATGAAACAACTTTCAAACTACTCATAATCATGTGGGAAGTTAACCTAAGGTGTTTCCATTAGTTTGCAGTAAGTACTTTGGTATAAAATTCAGATGTGTCCTACCTTAATGTCAGAGCATAGTAGTACTGAGAAAGTAACTTTTTTGTCTTGATGAACCGAGGCATGAAACAACTTTAAACCTAGTCATACTCATGTGGGAAGTTAACCAAATGTGTTTGCATTAGGTTTGCAGTCAGGACTTTTGAGTACATTTGAAATGTATACTACTTTTATGTCAAAGCATTCTATTCAATGTGAAATCAACTTTTTGTCTTTATGTGCACAGGTATGAAACAACTTTCAGACATCTCAGAATCATGTCGGAAGTTAACCTAAAGTGTTTCCATTAGGTTTGCAGTAAGTGCTTTGGTGTAAAATTGAAATGTATACTATTTGTATTGTCTAAGCATTGCATGCACTGAGATAACAACTTTTTTGTGTTGATGTGTACAGCCATGAAACAACTTTCAAACTACTCATAATCATGTGGAAAGTTAACCTAAGGTGTTTCCATTAGGTTTGCAGTAAGTGCTTTGGTGTAAAATTGAAATGTATACTATTTGTATTGTAAAAGCATTGCATGCACTGAGAAAACAACTTTTTTGTCTTGATGTGCACAGGTATGAAACAACTTTCAGACATCTCAGAATCATGTGGTAAGTTAACCTAAGTTGTTTCCATTAGGTTTGCAGTAAGTACTTTGGTGTACAATTGAAATGTATACTATTTGTATTGTCTAAGCATTGCATTCACTGAGATAACAACTTTTTTGTGTTGATGTGTACAGCCATGAAACAACTTTCAAACTACTCATAATCATGTGGGAAGTTAACCTAAGGTGTTTCCATTAGTTTGCAGTAAGTACTTTGGTATAAAATTCAGATGTGTCCTACCTTAATGTCAGAGCATAGTAGTACTGAGAAAGTAACTTTTTTGTCTTGATGAACTGAGGCATGAAACAACTTTAAACCTAGTCATACTCATGTGGGAAGTTAACCAAATGTGTTTGCATTAGGTTTGCAGTCAGGACTTTTGAGTACAAATGAAATGTATACTACTTTTATGTCAAAGCATTCTATTGTCTGTGAAATCAACTTTTTTGTCTTTATGTGCACAGGTATGAAACAACTTTCAGACATCTCTGAATCATGTGGGAAGTTAACCTAAAGTGTTTCCATTAGGTTTGCAGTAAGTGCTTTGGTGTAAAATTGAAATGTATACTATTTGTATTGTCTAAGCATTGCATGCACTGAGAGAACAACTTTTTTGTGTTGATGTGTACAGCGATGAAACAACTTTCAAACTACTGATAATCATGTGGAAAGTTAACCTAAGGTGTTTCCATTAGGTTTGCAGTAAGTGCTTTGGTGTAAAATTGAAATGTATACTATTTGTATTGTAAAAGCATTGCATGCACTGAGAAAACAACTTTTTTGTCTTGATGTGCACAGGTATGAAACAACTTTCTGACATCTCAGAATCATGTGGGAAGTTAATCTAAGTTGTTTCCATTAGGTTTGCAGTAAGTACTTTGGTGTAAAATTGAAATGTATACTATTTGTATTGTCTAAGCATTGCATTCACTGAGATAACAACTTTTTTGTGTTGATGTGTACAGCCATGAAACAACTTTCAAACTACTCATAATCATGTGGGAAGTTAACCTAAGGTGTTTCAATTAGTTTGCAGTAAGCACTTTGGTGTAAAATTGAGATGTATACTACCTTAATGTCAGAGCATAGTAGTACTGAGAAAGTAACTTTTTTGTCTTGATGAACTGAGGGATGAAACAACTTTAAACCTAGTCATACTCATGTGGGAAGTTAACCAAATGTGTTTGCATTAGGTTTGCAGTCAGGACTTTTGAGTACAATTGAAATGTATACTACTTTTATGTCAAAGCATTCTATTGTCTGTGAAATCAACTTTTTTGTCTTTATGTGCACAGGTATGAAACAACTTTCAGACATCTCAGAATCATGTGGGAAGTTAACCTAAAGTGTTTCCATTAGGTTTGCAGTAAGTGCTTTGGTGTAAAATTGAAATGTATACTATTTGTATTGTCTAAGCATTGCATGCACTGAGATAACAACTTTTTTGTGTTGATGTGTACAGCCATGAAACAACTTTCAAACTACTCATAATCATGTGGAAAGTTAACCTAAGGTGTTTCCATTAGGTTTGCAGTAAGTGCTTTGGTGTAAAATTGAAATGTATACTATTTGTATTGTAAAAGCATTGCATGCACTGAGAAAACAACTTTTTTGTCTTGATGTGCACAGGTATGAAACAACTTTCAGACATCTCAGAATAATGTGGGACGTTAACCTAAGTTGTTTCCATTAGGTTTGCAGTAAGTACTTTGGTGTAAAATTGAAATGTATACTATTTGTATTGTCTAAGCATTGCATTCACTGAGATAACAACTTTTTTGTGTTGATGTGTACAGCCATGAAACAACTTTCAAACTACTCATAATCATGTGGGAAGTTAACCTAACGTGTTTCCATTAGTTTGCAGTAAGTACTTTGGTATAAAATTCAGATGTGTCCTACCTTAATGTCAGACATAGTAGTACTGAGAAAGTAACTTTTTTGTCTTGATGAACTGAGGCATGAAACAACTTTAAACCTAGTCATACTCATGTGGGAAGTTAACCAAATGTGTTTGCATTAGGTTTGCAGTCAGGACTTTTGAGTACAATTGAAATGTATACTACTTTTATGTCAAAGCATTCTATTGTCTGTGAAATCAACTTTTTTGTTTTTATGTGCACAGGTATGAAACAACTTTCAGACATCTCAGAATTATGTGGGAAGTTAATCTAAGTTGTTTCCATTAGGTTTGCAGGAAGAGCTTTGGTGTAAAATTGAAATGTATACTATTTGTATTGTCTAAGCATTACATTCACTGAGATAACAACTTTTTTGTGTTGATGTGTACAGCCATGAAACAACTTTCAAACTACTCATAATCATGTGGGAAGTTAACCTAAGGTGTTTCCATTAGTTTGCAGTAAGTACTTTGGTATAAAATTCAGATGTGTCCTACCTTAATGTCAGAGCATAGTAGTACTGAGAAAGTAACTTTTTTGTCTTGATGAACTGAGGCATGAAACAACTTTAAACCTAGTCATACTCATGTGGGAAGTTAACCAAATGTGTTTGCATTAGGTTTGCAGTCAGGACTTTTGAGTACAATTGAAATGTATACTACTTTTATGTCAAAGCATTCTATTCTCTGTGAAATCAACTTTTTTGTCTTTATGTGCACAGGTATGAAACAACTTTCAGACATCTCTGAATCATGTGGGAAGTTAACCTAAAGGGTTTCCATTAGGTTTGCAGTAAGTGCTTTGGTGTAAAATTGAAATGTATACTATTTGTATTATCTAAGCATTGCATGCACTGAGATAACAACTTTTTTGTGTTGATGTGTACAGCCATGAAACAACTTTCAAACTACTCATAATCATGTGGAAAGTTAACCTAAGGTGTTTCCATTAGTTTTGCAGTAAGTGCTTTGGTGTAAAATTGAAATGTATACTATTTGTATTGTAAAAGCATTGCATGCACTGAGAAAACAACTTTTTTGTCTTGATGTGCACAGGTATGAAACAGCTTTCAGACATCTCAGAATCATGTGGGAAGTTAATCTAAGTTGTTTCCATTAGGTTTGCAGTAAGTACTTTGGTGTAAAATTGAAATGTATACTATTTGTATTGTCTAAGCATTGCATTCACTGAGATAACAACTTTTTTGTGTTGATGTGTACAGCCATGAAACAACTTTCAAACTACTCATAATCATGTGGGAAGTTAACCTAAGGTGTTTCCATTACTTTGCAGTAAGTACTTTGGTATAAAATTCAGATGTGTCCTACCTTAATGTCAGAGCATAGTAGTACTGAGAAAGTAACTTTTTTGTCTTGATGAACTGAGGCATGAAACAACTTTAAACCTAGTCATACTCATGTGGGAAGTTAACCAAATGTGTTTGCATTAGGTTTGCAGTCAGGACTTTTGAGTACAATTGAAATGTATACTACTTTTATGTCAAAGCATTCTATTGTCTGTGAAATCAACTTTTTTGTCTTTATGTGCACAGGTATGAAACAACTTTCAGACATCTCTGAATCATGTGGGAAGTTAACCTAAAGTGTTTCCATTAGGTTTGCAGTAAGTGCTTTGGTGTAAAATTGAAATGTATACTATTTGTATTGTCTAAGCATTGCATGCACTGAGAGAACAACTTTTTTGTGTTGATGTGTACAGCGATGAAACAACTTTCAAACTACTGATAATCATGTGGAAAGTTAACCTAAGGTGTTTCCATTAGGTTTGCAGTAAGTGCTTTGGTGTAAAATTGAAATGTATACTATTTGTATTGTAAAAGCATTGCATGCACTGAGAAAACAACTTTTTTGTCTTGATGTGCACAGGTATGAAACAACTTTCTGACATCTCAGAATCATGTGGGAAGTTAATCTAAGTTGTTTCCATTAGGTTTGCAGTAAGTACTTTGGTGTAAAATTGAAATGTATACTATTTGTATTGTCTAAGCATTGCATTCACTGAGATAACAACTTTTTTGTGTTGATGTGTACAGCCATGAAACAACTTTCAAACTACTCATAATCATGTGGGAAGTTAACCTAAGGTGTTTCAATTAGTTTGCAGTAAGCACTTTGGTGTAAAATTGAGATGTATACTACCTTAATGTCAGAGCATAGTAGTACTGAGAAAGTAACTTTTTTGTCTTGATGAACTGAGGGATGAAACAACTTTAAACCTAGTCATACTCATGTGGGAAGTTAACCAAATGTGTTTGCATTAGGTTTGCAGTCAGGACTTTTGAGTACAATTGAAATGTATACTACTTTTATGTCAAAGCATTCTATTGTCTGTGAAATCAACTTTTTTGTCTTTATGTGCACAGGTATGAAACAACTTTCAGACATCTCAGAATCATGTGGGAAGTTAACCTAAAGTGTTTCCATTAGGTTTGCAGTAAGTGCTTTGGTGTAAAATTGAAATGTATACTATTTGTATTGTCTAAGCATTGCATGCACTGAGATAACAACTTTTTTGTGTTGATGTGTACAGCCATGAAACAACTTTCAAACTACTCATAATCATGTGGAAAGTTAACCTAAGGTGTTTCCATTAGGTTTGCAGTAAGTGCTTTGGTGTAAAATTGAAATGTATACTATTTGTATTGTAAAAGCATTGCATGCACTGAGAAAACAACTTTTTTGTCTTGATGTGCACAGGTATGAAACAACTTTCAGACATCTCAGAATAATGTGGGACGTTAACCTAAGTTGTTTCCATTAGGTTTGCAGTAAGTACTTTGGTGTAAAATTGAAATGTATACTATTTGTATTGTCTAAGCATTGCATTCACTGAGATAACAACTTTTTTGTGTTGATGTGTACAGCCATGAAACAACTTTCAAACTACTCATAATCATGTGGGAAGTTAACCTAACGTGTTTCCATTAGTTTGCAGTAAGTACTTTGGTATAAAATTCAGATGTGTCCTACCTTAATGTCAGACATAGTAGTACTGAGAAAGTAACTTTTTTGTCTTGATGAACTGAGGCATGAAACAACTTTAAACCTAGTCATACTCATGTGGGAAGTTAACCAAATGTGTTTGCATTAGGTTTGCAGTCAGGACTTTTGAGTACAATTGAAATGTATACTACTTTTATGTCAAAGCATTCTATTGTCTGTGAAATCAACTTTTTTGTTTTTATGTGCACAGGTATGAAACAACTTTCAGACATCTCAGAATTATGTGGGAAGTTAATCTAAGTTGTTTCCATTAGGTTTGCAGGAAGAGCTTTGGTGTAAAATTGAAATGTATACTATTTGTATTGTCTAAGCATTACATTCACTGAGATAACAACTTTTTTGTGTTGATGTGTACAGCCATGAAACAACTTTCAAACTACTCATAATCATGTGGGAAGTTAACCTAAGGTGTTTCCATTAGTTTGCAGTAAGTACTTTGGTATAAAATTCAGATGTGTCCTACCTTAATGTCAGAGCATAGTAGTACTGAGAAAGTAACTTTTTTGTCTTGATGAACTGAGGCATGAAACAACTTTAAACCTAGTCATACTCATGTGGGAAGTTAACCAAATGTGTTTGCATTAGGTTTGCAGTCAGGACTTTTGAGTACAATTGAAATGTATACTACTTTTATGTCAAAGCATTCTATTCTCTGTGAAATCAACTTTTTTGTCTTTATGTGCACAGGTATGAAACAACTTTCAGACATCTCTGAATCATGTGGGAAGTTAACCTAAAGGGTTTCCATTAGGTTTGCAGTAAGTGCTTTGGTGTAAAATTGAAATGTATACTATTTGTATTGTCTAAGCATTGCATGCACTGAGATAACAACTTTTTTGTGTTGATGTGTACAGCCATGAAACAACTTTCAAACTACTCATAATCATGTGGAAAGTTAACCTAAGGTGTTTCCATTAGTTTTGCAGTAAGTGCTTTGGTGTAAAATTGAAATGTATACTATTTGTATTGTAAAAGCATTGCATGCACTGAGAAAACAACTTTTTTGTCTTGATGTGCACAGGTATGAAACAGCTTTCAGACATCTCAGAATCATGTGGGAAGTTAATCTAAGTTGTTTCCATTAGGTTTGCAGTAAGTACTTTGGTGTAAAATTGAAATGTATACTATTTGTATTGTCTAAGCATTGCATTCACTGAGATAACAACTTTTTTGTGTTGATGTGTACAGCCATGAAACAACTTTCAAACTACTCATAATCATGTGGGAAGTTAACCTAAGGTGTTTCCATTACTTTGCAGTAAGTACTTTGGTATAAAATTCAGATGTGTCCTACCTTAATGTCAGAGCATAGTAGTACTGAGAAAGTAACTTTTTTGTCTTGATGAACTGAGGCATGAAACAACTTTAAACCTAGTCATACTCATGTGGGAAGTTAACCAAATGTGTTTGCATTAGGTTTGCAGTCAGGACTTTTGAGTACAATTGAAATGTATACTACTGTTATGTCAAAGCATTCTATTGTCTGTGAAATCAACTTTTTTGTCTTTATGTGCACAGGTATGAAACAACTTTCAGACATCTCTGAATCATGTGGGAAGTTAACCTAAAGTGTTTCCATTAGGTTTGCAGTAAGTGCTTTGGTGTAAAATTGAAATGTATACTATTTGTATTGTCTAAGCATTGCATGCACTGAGAGAACAACTTTTTTGTGTTGATGTGTACAGCGATGAAACAACTTTCAAACTACTGATAATCATGTGGAAAGTTAACCTAAGGTGTTTCCATTAGGTTTGCAGTAAGTGCTTTGGTGTAAAATTGAAATGTATACTATTTGTATTGTAAAAGCATTGCATGCACTGAGAAAACAACTTTTTTGTCTTGATGTGCACAGGTATGAAACAACTTTCTGACATCTCAGAATCATGTGGGAAGTTAATCTAAGTTGTTTCCATTAGGTTTGCAGTAAGTACTTTGGTGTAAAATTGAAATGTATACTATTTGTATTGTCTAAGCATTGCATTCACTGAGATAACAACTTTTTTGTGTTGATGTGTACAGCCATGAAACAACTTTCAAACTACTCATAATCATGTGGGAAGTTAACCTAAGGTGTTTCAATTAGTTTGCAGTAAGCACTTTGGTGTAAAATTGAGATGTATACTACCTTAATGTCAGAGCATAGTAGTACTGAGAAAGTAACTTTTTTGTCTTGATGAACTGAGGGATGAAACAACTTTAAACCTAGTCATACTCATGTGGGAAGTTAACCAAATGTGTTTGCATTAGGTTTGCAGTCAGGACTTTTGAGTACAATTGAAATGTATACTACTTTTATGTCAAAGCATTCTATTGTCTGTGAAATCAACTTTTTTGTCTTTATGTGCACAGGTATGAAACAACTTTCAGACATCTCAGAATTATGTGGGAAGTTAATCTAAGTTGTTTCCATTAGGTTTGCAGGAAGAGCTTTGGTGTAAAATTGAAATGTATACTATTTGTATTGTCTAAGCATTACATTCACTGAGATAACAACTTTTTTGTGTTGATGTGTACAGCCATGAAACAACTTTCAAACTACTCATAATCATGTGGGAAGTTAACCTAAGGTGTTTCCATTAGTTTGCAGTAAGTACTTTGGTATAAAATTCAGATGTGTCCTACCTTAATGTCAGAGCATAGTAGTACTGAGAAAGTAACTTTTTTGTCTTGATGAACTGAGGCATGAAACAACTTTAAACCTAGTCATACTCATGTGGGAAGTTAACCAAATGTGTTTGCATTAGGTTTGCAGTCAGGACTTTTGAGTACAATTGAAATGTATACTACTTTTATGTCAAAGCATTCTATTCTCTGTGAAATCAACTTTTTTGTCTTTATGTGCACAGGTATGAAACAACTTTCAGACATCTCTGAATCATGTGGGAAGTTAACCTAAAGGGTTTCCATTAGGTTTGCAGTAAGTGCTTTGGTGTAAAATTGAAATGTATACTATTTGTATTGTCTAAGCATTGCATGCACTGAGATAACAACTTTTTTGTGTTGATGTGTACAGCCATGAAACAACTTTCAAACTACTCATAATCATGTGGAAAGTTAACCTAAGGTGTTTCCATTAGTTTTGCAGTAAGTGCTTTGGTGTAAAATTGAAATGTATACTATTTGTATTGTAAAAGCATTGCATGCACTGAGAAAACAACTTTTTTGTCTTGATGTGCACAGGTATGAAACAGCTTTCAGACATCTCAGAATCATGTGGGAAGTTAATCTAAGTTGTTTCCATTAGGTTTGCAGTAAGTACTTTGGTGTAAAATTGAAATGTATACTATTTGTATTGTCTAAGCATTGCATTCACTGAGATAACAACTTTTTTGTGTTGATGTGTACAGCCATGAAACAACTTTCAAACTACTCATAATCATGTGGGAAGTTAACCTAAGGTGTTTCCATTAGTTTGCAGTAAGTACTTTGGTATAAAATTCAGATGTGTCCTACCTTAATGTCAGATCATAGTAGTACTGAGAAAGTAACTTTTTTGTCTTGATGAACTGAGGCATGAAACAACTTTAAACCTAGTCATACTCATGTGGGAAGTGAACCAAATGTGTTTGCATTCGGTTTGCAGTCAGGACTTTTGAGTACAATTGAAATGTATACTACTTTTATGTCAAAGCATTCTATTCACTGTGAAATCAACTTTTTTGTCTTTATGTGCACAGGTATGAAATAACTTTCAGACATCTCTGAATCATGTGGGAAGTTAACCTAAAGTGTTTGCATTAGGTTTGCAGTAAGTGCTTTGGTGTAAAATAGAAATGTATTCTATAGGTATTGTAAAAGCATTGCATGCACTGAGAAAACAACTTTTTTGTCCTGATGTGCACAGGTATGAAACAACTTTCAGACATCTCAGAATCATGTGGGAAGTTAATCTAAGTTGTTTCCATTAGGTTTGCAGTAAGAGCTTTGGTGTAAAATTGAAATGTATACTATTTGTATTGTCTAAGCACTGCATGCTCTGAGATAACAACTTTTTTGTGTTGATGTGTACAGCCATGAAACAACTTTCAAACTCCTCATAATCATGTGGGAAGTTATCCTAAGGTGTTTCAATTAGTTTGCAGTAAGCACTTTGGTGTAAAATTCAGATGTATACTACCTTAATGTCAGAGCATAGTAGTACTGAGAAAGTAACTTTTTTGTCTTGATGAACTGAGAGATGAAACAACTTTAAACCTAGTCATACTCATGTGGGAAGTTAACCAAATGTGTTTGCATTAGGTTTGCAGTCAGGACTTTTGAGTACAATTGAAATGTATACTACTTTTATGTCAAAGCATTCTATTCTCTGTGAAATCAACTTTTTTGTCTTTATGTGCACAGGTATGAAACAACTTTGAGACATCTCAGAATCATGTGGGAAGTTAATCTAAGTTGTTTCCATCAGGTTTGCAGTAAGTACTTTGGTGTAAAATTGAAATGTATACTATTTGTATTGTCTAAGCATTGCATTCACTGAGATAACAACTTTTTTGTGTTGATGTGTACAGCCATGAAACAACTTTCAAACTACTCATAATCATGTGGGAAGTTACCCTAAGGTGTTTCAATTAGTTTGCAGTAAGTACTTTGGTATAAAATTCAGATGTGTCCTACCTTAATGTCAGATCATAGTAGTACTGAGAAAGTAACTTTTTTGTCTTGATGAACTGAGGCATGAAACAACCTTAAACTTAGTCATACTCATGTGGGAAGTTAACCTAAAGTGTTTCCATTAGGTTTGCAGTAAGTGCTTTGGTGTAAAATTGAAATGTATACTATTTGTATTGTCTAAGCATTGCATGCACTGAGATAACAACTTTTTTGTCTTGATGTGTACAGCCATGAAACAACTTTCAAACTACTCATAATCATGTGGAAAGTTAACCTAAGGTGTTTCCATTAGGTTTGCAGTAAGTGCTTTGGTGTAAAATTGAAATGTATACTATTTGTATTGTAAAAGCATTGCATGCACTGAGAAAACAACTTTTTTGTCTTGATGTGCACAGGTATGAAACAACTTTCAGACATCTCAGAATCATGTGGGAAGTTAACCTAAGTTGTTTCCATTAGGTTTGCAGTAAGTACTTTGGTGTACAATTGAAATGTATACTATTTGTATTGTCTAAGCATTGCATTCACTGAGATAACAACTTTTTTGTGTTGATGTGTACAGCCATGAAACAACTTTCAAACTACTCATAATCATGTGGGAAGTTAACCTAACGTGTTTCCATTAGTTTGCAGTAAGTACTTTGGTATAAAATTCAGATGTGTCCTACCTTAATGTCAGACATAGTAGTACTGAGAAAGTAACTTTTTTGTCTTGATGAACTGAGGCATGAAACAACTTTAAACCTAGTCATACTCATGTGGGAAGTTAACCAAATGTGTTTGCATTAGGTTTGCAGTCAGGACTTTTGAGTACAATTGAAATGTATACTACTTTTATGTGAAAGCATTCTATTGTCTGTGAAATCAACTTTTTTGTCTTTATGTGCACAGGTATGAAACAACTTTCAGACATCTCAGAATTATGTGGGAAGTTAATCTAAGTTGTTTCCATTAGGTTTGCAGGAAGAGCTTTGGTGTAAAATTGAAATGTATACTATTTGTATTGTCTAAGCATTGCATTCACTGAGATAACAACTTTTTTGTGTTGATGTGTACAGCCATGAAACAACTTTCAAACTACTCATAATCATGTGGGAAGTTAACCTAAGGTGTTTCCATTAGTTTGCAGTAAGTACTTTGGTATAAAATTCAGATGTGTCCTACCTTAATGTCAGAGCATAGTAGTACTGAGAAAGTAACTTTTTTGTCTTGATGAACTGAGGCATGAAACAACTTTAAACCTAGTCATACTCATGTGGGAAGTTAACCAAATGTGTTTGCATTAGGTTTGCAGTCAGGACTTTTGAGTACAATTGAAATGTATACTACTTTTATGTCAAAGCATTCTATTGTCTGTGAAATCAACTTTTTTGTCTTTATGTGCACAGGTATGAAACAACTTTCAGACATCTCTGAATCATGTGGGAAGTTAACCTAAAGTGTTTCCATTAGGTTTGCAGTAAGTGCGTTGGTGTAAAATTGAAATGTATACTATTTGTATTGTCTAAGCATTGCATGCACTGAGAGAACAACTTTTTTGTGTTGATGTGTACAGCCATGAAACAACTTTCAAACTACTGATAATCATGTGGAAAGTTAACCTAAGGTGTTTCCATTAGGTTTGCAGTAAGTGCTTTGGTGTAAAATTGAAATGTATACTATTTGTATTGTAAAAACATTGCATGCACTGAGAAAACAACTTTTTTGTCTTGATGTGCACAGGTATGAAACAACTTTCTGACATCTCAGAATCATGTGGGAAGTTAATCTAAGTTGTTTCCATTAGGTTTGCAGTAAGTACTTTGGTGTAAAATTGAAATGTATACTATTTGTATTGTCTAAGCATTGCATTCACTGAGATAACAACTTTTTTGTGTTGATGTGTACAGCCATGAAACAACTTTCAAACTACTCATAATCATGTGGGAAGTTAACCTAAGGTGTTTCAATTAGTTTGCAGTAAGCACTTTGGTGTAAAATTGAGATGTATACTACCTTAATGTCAGAGCATAGTAGTACTGAGAAAGTAACTTTTTTGTCTTGATGAACTGAGGGATGAAACAACTTTAAACCTAGTCATACTCATGTGGGAAGTTAACCAAATGTGTTTGCATTAGGTTTGCAGTCAGGACTTTTGAGTACAATTGAAATGTATACTACTTTTATGTCAAAGCATTCTATTCTCTGTGAAATCAACTTTTTTGTCTTTATGTGCACAGGTATGAAACAACTTTCAGACATCTCAGAATCATGTGGGAAGTTAACCTAAAGTGTTTCCATTAGGTTTGCAGTAAGTGCTTTGGTGTAAAATTGAAATGTATACTATTTGTATTGTCTAAGCATTGCATGCACTGAGATAACAACTTTTTTGTGTTGATGTGTACAGCCATGAAACAACTTTCAAACTACTCATAATCATGTGGAAAGTTAACCTAAGGTGTTTCCATTAGGTTTGCAGTAAGTGCTTTGGTGTAAAATTGAAATGTATACTATTTGTATTGTAAAAGCATTGCATGCACTGAGAAAACAACTTTTTTGTCTTGATGTGCACAGGTATGAAACAACTTTCAGACATCTCAGAATAATGTGGGAAGGTAACCTAAGTTGTTTCCATTAGGTTTGCAGTAAGTACTTTGGTGTAAAATTGAAATGTATACTATTTGTATTGTCTAAGCATTGCATTCACTGAGATAACAACTTTTTTGTGTTGATGTGTACAGCCATGAAACAACTTTCAAACTACTCATAATCATGTGGGAAGTTAACCTAAGGTGTTTCCATTAGTTTGCAGTAAGTACTTTGGTATAAAATTCAGATGTGTCCTACCTTAATGTCAGAGCATAGTAGTACTGAGAAAGTAACTTTTTTGTCTTGATGAACTGAGGCATGAAACAACTTTAAACCTAGTCATACTCATGTGGGAAGTTAACCAAATGTGTTTGCATTAGGTTTGCAGTCAGGACTTTTGAGTACAATTGAAATGTATACTACTTTTATGTCAAAGCATTCTATTGTCTGTGAAATCAACTTTTTTGTCTTTATGTGCACAGGTATGAAACAACTTTCAGACATCTCTGAATCATGTGGGAAGTTAACCTAAAGTGTTTCCATTAGGTTTGCAGTAAGTGCTTTGGTGTAAAATTGAAATGTATACTATTTGTATTGTCTAAGCATTGCATGCACTGAGAGAACAACTTTTTTGTGTTGATGTGTACAGCGATGAAACAACTTTCAAACTACTGATAATCATGTGGAAAGTTAACCTAAGGTGTTTCCATTAGGTTTGCAGTAAGTGCTTTGGTGTAAAATTGAAATGTATACTATTTGTATTGTAAAAGCATTGCATGCACTGAGAAAACAACTTTTTTGTCTTGATGTGCACAGGTATGAAACAACTTTCTGACATCTCAAAATCATGTGGGAAGTTAATCTAAGTTGTTTCCATTAGGTTTGCAGTAAGTACTTTGGTGTAAAATTGAAATGTATACTATTTGTATTGTCTAAGCATTGCATTCACTGAGATAACAACTTTTTTGTGTTGATGTGTACAGCCATGAAACAACTTTCAAAGTACTCATAATCATGTGGGAAGTTAACCTAAGGTGTTTCAATTAGTTTGCAGTAAGCACTTTGGTGTAAAATTGAGATGTATACTACCTTAATGTCAGAGCATAGTAGTACTGAGAAAGTAACTTTTTTGTCTTGATGAACTGAGGGATGAAACAACTTTAAACCTAGTCATACTCATGTGGGAAGTTAACCAAATGTGTTTGCATTAGGTTTGCAGTCAGGACTTTTGAGTACAATTGAAATGTATACTACTTTTATGTCAAAGCATTCTATTGTCTGTGAAATCAACTTTTTTGTCTTTATGTGCACAGGTATGAAACAACTTTCAGACATCTCAGAATTATGTGGGAAGTTAATCTAAGTTGTTTCCATTAGGTTTGCAGGAAGAGCTTTGGTGTAAAATTGAAATGTATACTATTTGTATTGTCTAAGCATTACATTCACTGAGATAACAACTTTTTTGTGTTGATGTGTACAGCCATGAAACAACTTTCAAACTACTCATAATCATGTGGGAAGTTAACCTAAGGTGTTTCCATTAGTTTGCAGTAAGTACTTTGGTATAAAATTCAGATGTGTCCTACCTTAATGTCAGAGCATAGTAGTACTGAGAAAGTAACTTTTTTGTCTTGATGAACTGAGGCATGAAACAACTTTAAACCTAGTCATACTCATGTGGGAAGTTAACCAAATGTGTTTGCATTAGGTTTGCAGTCAGGACTTTTGAGTACAATTGAAATGTATACTACTTTTATGTCAAAGCATTCTATTCTCTGTGAAATCAACTTTTTTGTCTTTATGTGCACAGGTATGAAACAACTTTCAGACATCTCTGAATCATGTGGGAAGTTAACCTAAAGGGTTTCCATTAGGTTTGCAGTAAGTGCTTTGGTGTAAAATTGAAATGTATACTATTTGTATTGTCTAAGCATTGCATGCACTGAGATAACAACTTTTTTGTGTTGATGTGTACAGCCATGAAACAACTTTCAAACTACTCATAATCATGTGGAAAGTTAACCTAAGGTGTTTCCATTAGTTTTGCAGTAAGTGCTTTGGTGTAAAATTGAAATGTATACTATTTGTATTGTAAAAGCATTGCATGCACTGAGAAAACAACATTTTTGTGTTGATGTGTACAGCCATGAAACAACTTTCAAACTACTCATAATCATGTGGGAAGTTAACCTAAGGTGTTTCCATTAGTTTGCAGTAAGTACTTTGGTATAAAATTCAGATGTGTCCTACCTTAATGTCAGATCATAGTAGTACTGAGAAAGTAACTTTTTTGTCTTGATGAACTGAGGCATGAAACAACTTTAAACCTAGTCATACTCATGTGGGAAGTGAACCAAATGTGTTTGCATTCGGTTTGCAGTCAGGACTTTTGAGTACAATTGAAATGTATACTACTTTTATGTCAAAGCATTCTATTCACTGTGAAATCAACTTTTTTGTCTTTATGTGCACAGGTATGAAATAACTTTCAGACATCTCTGAATCATGTGGGAAGTTAACCTAAAGTGTTTGCATTAGGTTTGCAGTAAGTGCTTTGGTGTAAAATAGAAATGTATTCTATAGGTATTGTAAAAGCATTGCATGCACTGAGAAAACAACTTTTTTGTCCTGATGTGCACAGGTATGAAACAACTTTCAGACATCTCAGAATCATGTGGGAAGTTAATCTAAGTTGTTTCCATTAGGTTTGCAGTAAGAGCTTTGGTGTAAAATTGAAATGTATACTATTTGTATTGTCTAAGCACTGCATGCTCTGAGATAACAACTTTTTTGTGTTGATGTGTACAGCCATGAAACAACTTTCAAACTCCTCATAATCATGTGGGAAGTTATCCTAAGGTGTTTCAATTAGTTTGCAGTAAGCACATTGGTATAAAATTCAGATGTATACTACCTTAATGTCAGAGCATAGTAGTACTGAGAAAGTAACTTTTTTGTCTTGATGAACTGAGGGATGAAACAACTTTAAACCTAGTCATACTCATGTGGGGAGTTAACCAAATGTGTTTGCATTAGGTTTGCAGTCAGGACTTTTGAGTACAATTGAAATGTATACTACTTTTATGTCAAAGCATTCTATTCTCTGTGAAATCAACTTTTTTGTCTTTATGTGCACAGGTATGAAACAACTTTGAGACATCTCAGAATCATGTGGGAAGTTAATCTAAGTTGTTTCCATTAGGTTTGCAGTAAGTACTTTGGTGTAAAATTGAAATGTATACTATTTGTATTGTCTAAGCATTGCATTCACTGAGATAACAACTTTTTTGTGTTGATGTGTACAGCCATGAAACAACTTTCAAACTACTCATAATCATGTGGGAAGTTAACCTAAGGTGTTTCAATTAGTTTGCAGTAAGTACTTTGGTATAAAATTCAGATGTGTCCTACCTTAATGTCAGATCATAGTAGTACTGAGAAAGTAACTTTTTTGTCTTGATGAACTGAGGCATGAAACAACCTTAAACTTAGTCATACTCATGTGGGAAGTTAACCGAAAGTGTTTCCATTAGGTTTGCAGTAAGTGCTTTGGTGTAAAATTGAAATGTATACTATTTGTATTGTCTAAGCATTGCATGCACTGAGATAACAACTTTTTTGTCTTGATGTGTACAGCCATGAAACAACTTTCAAACTACTCATAATCATGTGGAAAGTTAACCTAAGGTGTTTCCATTAGGTTTGCAGTAAGTGCTTTGGTGTAAAATTGAAATGTATACTATTTGTATTGTAAAAGCACTGCATGCACTGAGAAAACAACTTTTTTGTCTTGATGTGCACAGGTATGAAACAACTTTCAGACATCTCAGAATCATGTGGGAAGTTAACCTAAGTTGTTTCCATTAGGTTTGCAGTAAGTACTTTGGTGTACAATTGAAATGTATACTATTTGTATTGTCTAAGCATTGCATTCACTGAGATAACAACTTTTTTGTGTTGATGTGTACAGCCATGAAACAACTTTCAAACTACTCATAATCATGTGGGAAGTTAACCTAACGTGTTTCCATTAGTTTGCAGTAAGTACTTTGGTATAAAATTCAGATGTGTCCTACCTTAATGTCAGACATAGTAGTACTGAGAAAGTAACTTTTTTGTCTTGATGAACTGAGGCATGAAACAACTTTAAACCTAGTCATACTCATGTGGGAAGTTAACCAAATGTGTTTGCATTAGGTTTGCAGTCAGGACTTTTGAGTACAATTGAAATGTATACTACTTTTATGTGAAAGCATTCTATTGTCTGTGAAATCAACTTTTTTGTCTTTATGTGCACAGGTATGAAACAACTTTCAGACATCTCACAATTATGTGGGAAGTTAATCTAAGTTGTTTCCATTAGGTTTGCAGGAAGAGCTTTGGTGTAAAATTGAAATGTATACTATTTGTATTGTCTAAGCATTGCATTCACTGAGATAACAACTTTTTTGTGTTGATGTGTACAGCCATGAAACAACTTTCAAACTACTCATAATCATGTGGGAAGTTAACCTAACGTGTTTCCATTAGTTTGCAGTAAGTACTTTGGTATAAAATTCAGATGTGTCCTACCTTAATGTCAGAGCATAGTAGTACTGAGAAAGTAACTTTTTTGTCTTGATGAACTGAGGCATGAAACAACTTTAAACCTAGTCATACTCATGTGGGAAGTTAACCAAATGTGTTTGCATTAGGTTTGCAGTCAGGACTTTTGAGTACAATTGAAATGTATACTACTTTTATGTCAAAGCATTCTATTGTCTGTGAAATCAACTTTTTTGTCTTTATGTGCACAGGTATGAAACAACTTTAAGACATCTCGGAATCATGTGGGAAGTTAACCTAAAGTGTTTCCATTAGGTTTGCAGTAAGTGCTTTGGTGTAAAATTGAAATGTATACTATTTGTATTGTCTAAGCATTGCATGCACTGAGAGAACAACTTTTTTGTGTTGATGTGTACAGCCATGAAACAACTTTCAAACTACTGATAATCATGTGGAAAGTTAACCTAAGGTGTTTCCATTAGGTTTGCAGTAAGTGCTTTGGTGTAAAATTGAAATGTATACTATTTGTATTGTAAAAGCATTGCATGCACTGAGAAAACAACTTTTTTGTCTTGATGTGCACAGGTATGAAACAACTTTCTGACATCTCAGAATCATGTGGGAAGTTAATCTAAGTTGTTTCCATTAGGTTTGCAGTAAGTACTTTGGTGTAAAATTGAAATGTATACTATTTGTATTGTCTAAGCATTGCATTCACTGAGATAACAACTTTTTTGTGTTGATGTGTACAGCCATGAAACAACTTTCAAACTACTCATAATCATGTGGGAAGTTAACCTAAGGTGTTTCAATTAGTTTGCAGTAAGCACTTTGGTGTAAAATTGAGATGTATACTACCTTAATGTCAGAGCATAGTAGTACTGAGAAAGTAACTTTTTTGTCTTGATGAACTGAGGGATGAAACAACTTTAAACCTAGTCATACTCATGTGGGAAGTTAACCAAATGTGTTTGCATTAGGTTTGCAGTCAGGACTTTTGAGTACAATTGAAATGTATACTACTTTTATGTCAAAGCATTCTATTCTCTGTGAAATCAACTTTTTTGTCTTTATGTGCACAGGTATGAAACAACTTTCAGACATCTCAGAATCATGTGGGAAGTTAACCTAAAGTGTTTCCATTAGGTTTGCAGTAAGTGCTTTGGTGTAAAATTGAAATGTATACTATTTGTATTGTCTAAGCATTGCATGCACTGAGATAACAACTTTTTTGTGTTGATGTGTACAGCCATGAAACAACTTTCAAACTACTCATAATCATGTGGAAAGTTAACCTAAGGTGTTTCCATTAGGTTTGCAGTAAGTGCTTTGGTGTAAAATTGAAATGTATACTATTTGTATTGTAAAAGCATTGCATGCACTGAGAAAACAACTATTTTGTCTTGATGTGCACAGGTATGAAACAACTTTCAGACATCTCAGAATAATGTGGGAAGTTAACCTAAGTTGTTTCCATTAGGTTTGCAGTAAGTACTTTGGTGTAAAATTGAAATGTATACTATTTGTATTGTCTAAGCATTGCATTCACTGAGATAACAACTTTTTTGTGTTGATGTGTACAGCCATGAAACAACTTTCAAACTACTCATAATCATGTGGGAAGATAACCTAACGTGTTTCCATTAGTTTGCAGTAAGTACTTTGGTATAAAATTCAGATGTGTCCTACCTTAATGTCAGACATAGTAGTACTGAGAAAGTAACTTTTTTGTCTTGATGAACTGAGGCATGAAACAACTTTAAACCTAGTCATACTCATGTGGGAAGTTAACCAAATGTGTTTGCATTAGGTTTGCAGTCAGGACTTTTGAGTACAATTGAAATGTATACTACTTTTATGTGAAAGCATTCTATTGTCTGTGAAATCAACTTTTTTGTCTTTATGTGCACAGGTATGAAACAACTTTCAGACATCTCAGAATTATGTGGGAAGTTAATCTAAGTTGTTTCCATTAGGTTTGCAGGAAGAGCTTTGGTGTAAAATTGAAATGTATACTATTTGTATTGTCTAAGCATTACATTCACTGAGATAACAACTTTTTTGTGTTGATGTGTACAGCCATGAAACAACTTTCAAACTACTCATAATCATGTGGGAAGTTAACCTAAGGTGTTTCCATTAGTTTGCAGTAAGTACTTTGGTATAAAATTCAGATGTGTCCTACCTTAATGTCAGAGCATAGTAGTACTGAGAAAGTAACTTTTTTGTCTTGATGAACTGAGGCATGAAACAACTTTAAACCTAGTCATACTCATGTGGGAAGTTAACCAAATGTGTTTGCATTAGGTTTGCAGTCAGGACTTCTGAGTACAATTGAAATGTATACTACTTTTATGTCAAAGCATTCTATTCTCTGTGAAATCAACTTTTTTGTCTTTATGTGCACAGGTATGAAACAACTTTCAGACATCTCTGAATCATGTGGGAAGTTAACCTAAAGGGTTTCCATTAGGTTTGCAGTAAGTGCTTTGGTGTAAAATTGAAATGTATACTATTTGTATTGTCTAAGCATTGCATGCACTGAGATAACAACTTTTTTGTGTTGATGTGTACAGCCATGAAACAACTTTCAAACTACTCATAATCATGTGGAAAGTTAACCTAAGGTGTTTCCATTAGTTTTGCAGTAAGTGCTTTGGTGTAAAATTGAAATGTATACTATTTGTATTGTAAAAGCATTGCATGCACTGAGAAAACAACTTTTTTGTCTTGATGTGCACAGGTATGAAACAGCTTTCAGACATCTCAGAATCATGTGGGAAGTTAATCTAAGTTGTTTCCATTAGGTTTGCAGTAAGTACTTTGGTGTAAAATTGAAATGTATACTATTTGTATTGTCTAAGCATTGCATTCACTGAGATAACAACTTTTTTGTGTTGATGTGTACAGCCATGAAACAACTTTCAAACTACTCATAATCATGTGGGAAGTTAACCTAAGGTGTTTCCATTAGTTTGCAGTAAGTACTTTGGTATAAAATTCAGATGTGTCCTACCTTAATGTCAGATCATAGTAGTACTGAGAAAGTAACTTTTTTGTCTTGATGAACTGAGGCATGAAACAACTTTAAACCTAGTCATACTCATGTGGGAAGTGAACCAAATGTGTTTGCATTCGGTTTGCAGTCAGGACTTTTGAGTACAATTGAAATGTATACTACTTTTATGTCAAAGCATTCTATTCACTGTGAAATCAACTTTTTTGTCTTTATGTGCACAGGTATGAAATAACTTTCAGACATCTCTGAATCATGTGGGAAGTTAACCTAAAGTGTTTCCATTAGGTTTGCAGTAAGTGTGTTGGTGTAAAATTGAAATGTATACTATTTGTATTGTCTAAGCATTGCATGCACTGAGAGAACAACTTTTTTGTGTTGATGTGTACAGCCATGAAACAACTTTCAAACTACTGATAATCATGTGGAAAGTTAACCTAAGGTGTTTCCATTAGGTTTGCAGTAAGTGCTTTGGTGTAAAATTGAAATGTATACTATTTGTATTGTAAAAGCATTGCATGCACTGAGAAAACAACTTTTTTGTCTTGATGTGCACAGGTATGAAACAACTTTCTGACATCTCAGAATCATGTGGGAAGTTAATCTAAGTTGTTTCCATTAGGTTTGCAGTAAGTACTTTGGTGTAAAATTGAAATGTATACTATTTGTATTGTCTAAGCATTGCATTCACTGAGATAACAACTTTTTTGTGTTGATGTGTACAGCCATGAAACAACTTTCAAACTACTCATAATCATGTGGGAAGTTAACCTAAGGTGTTTCAATTAGTTTGCAGTAAGCACTTTGGTGTAAAATTGAGATGTATACTACCTTAATGTCAGAGCATAGTAGTACTGAGAAAGTAACTTTTTTGTCTTGATGAACTGAGGGATGAAACAACTTTAAACCTAGTCATACTCATGTGGGAAGTTAACCAAATGTGTTTGCATTAGGTTTGCAGTCAGGACTTTTGAGTACAATTGAAATGTATACTACTTTTATGTCAAAGCATTCTATTGTCTGTGAAATCAACTTTTTTGTCTTTATGTGCACAGGTATGAAACAACTTTCAGACATCTCAGAATCATGTGGGAAGTTAACCTAAAGTGTTTCCATTAGGTTTGCAGTAAATGCTTTGGTGTAAAATTGAAATGTATACTATTTGTATTGTCTAAGCATTGCATGCACTGAGATAACAACTTTTTTGTGTTGATGTGTACAGCCATGAAACAACTTTCAAACTACTCATAATCATGTGGAAAGTTAACCTAAGGTGTTTCCATTAGGTTTGCAGTAAGTGCTTTGGTGTAAAATTGAAATGTATACTATTTGTATTGTAAAAGCATTGCATGCACTGAGAAAACAACTTTTTTGTCTTGATGTGCACAGGTATGAAACAACTTTCAGACATCTCAGAATAATGTGGGAAGTTAACCTAAGTTGTTTCCATTAGGTTTGCAGTAAGTACTTTGGTGTAAAATTGAAATGTATACTATTTGTATTGTCTAAGCATTGCATTCACTGAGATAACAACTTTTTTGTGTTGATGTGTACAGCCATGAAACAACTTTCAAACTACTCATAATCATGTGGGAAGTTAACCTAAGGTGTTTCCATTAGTTTGCAGTAAGTACTTTGGTATAAAATTCAGATGTGTCCTACCTTAATGTCAGAGCATAGTAGTACTGAGAAAGTAACTTTTTTGTCTTGATGAACTGAGGCATGAAACAACTTTAAACCTAGTCATACTCATGTGGGAAGTTAACCAAATGTGTTTGCATTAGGTTTGCAGTCAGGACTTTTGAGTACAATTGAAATGTAGACTACTTTTATGTCAAAGCATTCTATTGTCTGTGAAATCAACTTTTTTGTCTTTATGTGCACAGGTATGAAACAACTTTCAGACATCTCTGAATCATGTGGGAAGTTAACCTAAAGTGTTTCCATTAGGTTTGCAGTAAGTGCTTTGGTGTAAAATTGAAATGTATACTATTTGTATTGTCTAAGCATTGCATGCACTGAGAGAACAACTTTTTTGTGTTGATGTGTACAGCGATGAAACAACTTTCAAACTACTGATAATCATGTGGAAAGTTAACCTAAGGTGTTTCCATTAGGTTTGCAGTAAGTGCTTTGGTGTAAAATTGAAATGTATACTATTTGTATTGTAAAAGCATTGCATGCACTGAGAAAACAACTTTTTTGTCTTGATGTGCACAGGTATGAAACAACTTTCTGACATCTCAGAATCATGTGGGAAGTTAATCTAAGTTGTTTCCATTAGGTTTGCAGTAAGTACTTTGGTGTAAAATTGAAATGTATGCTATTTGTATTGTCTAAGCATTGCATTCACTGAGATAACAACTTTTTTGTGTTGATGTGTACAGCCATGAAACAACTTTCAAACTACTCATAATCATGTGGGAAGTTAACCTAAGGTGTTTCAATTAGTTTGCAGTAAGCACTTTGGTGTAAAATTGAGATGTATACTACCTTAATGTCAGAGCATAGTAGTACTGAGAAAGTAACTTTTTTGTCTTGATGAACTGAGGGATGAAACAACTTTAAACCTAGTCATACTCATGTGGGAAGTTAACCAAATGTGTTTGCATTAGGTTTGCAGTCAGGACTTTTGAGTACAATTGAAATGTATACTACTTTTATGTCAAAGCATTCTATTGTCTGTGAAATCAACTTTTTTGTCTTTATGTGCACAGGTATGAAACAACTTTCAGACATCTCAGAATTATGTGGGAAGTTAATCTAAGTTGTTTCCATTAGGTTTGCAGGAAGAGCTTTGGTGTAAAATTGAAATGTATACTATTTGTATTGTCTAAGCATTACATTCACTGAGATAACAACTTTTTTGTGTTGATGTGTACAGCCATGAAACAACTTTCAAACTACTCATAATCATGTGGGAAGTTAACCTAAGGTGTTTCCATTAGTTTGCAGTAAGTACTTTGGTATAAAATTCAGATGTGTCCTACCTTAATGTCAGAGCATAGTAGTACTGAGAAAGTAACTTTTTTGTCTTGATGAACTGAGGCATGAAACAACTTTAAACCTAGTCATACTCATGTGGGAAGTTAACCAAATGTGTTTGCATTAGGTTTGCAGTCAGGACTTTTGAGTACAATTGAAATGTATACTACTTTTATGTCAAAGCATTCTATTCTCTGTGAAATCAACTTTTTTGTCTTTATGTGCACAGGTATGAAACAACTTTCAGACATCTCTGAATCATGTGGGAAGTTAACCTAAAGGGTTTCCATTAGGTTTGCAGTAAGTGCTTTGGTGTAAAATTGAAATGTATACTATTTGTATTGTCTAAGCATTGCATGCACTGAGATAACAACTTTTTTGTGTTGATGTGTACAGCCATGACACAACTTTCAAACTACTCATAATCATGTGGAAAGTTAACCTAAGGTGTTTCCATTAGTTTTGCAGTAAGTGCTTTGGTGTAAAATTGAAATGTATACTATTTGTATTGTAAAAGCATTGCATGCACTGAGAAAACAACATTTTTGTGTTGATGTGTACAGCCATGAAACAACTTTCAAACTACTCATAATCATGTGGGAAGTTAACCTAAGGTGTTTCCATTAGTTTGCAGTAAGTACTTTGGTATAAAATTCAGATGTGTCCTACCTTAATGTCAGATCATAGTAGTACTGAGAAAGTAACTTTTTTGTCTTGATGAACTGAGGCATGAAACAACTTTAAACCTAGTCATACTCATGTGGGAAGTGAACCAAATGTGTTTGCATTCGGTTTGCAGTCAGGACTTTTGAGTACAATTGAAATGTATACTACTTTTATGTCAAAGCATTCTATTCACTGTGAAATCAACTTTTTTGTCTTTATGTGCACAGGTATGAAATAACTTTCAGACATCTCTGAATCATGTGGGAAGTTAACCTAAAGTGTTTGCATTAGGTTTGCAGTAAGTGCTTTGGTGTAAAATAGAAATGTATTCTATAGGTATTGTAAAAGCATTGCATGCACTGAGAAAACAACTTTTTTGTCCTGATGTGCACAGGTATGAAACAACTTTCAGACATCTCAGAATCATGTGGGAAGTTAATCTAAGTTGTTTCCATTAGGTTTGCAGTAAGAGCTTTGGTGTAAAATTGAAATGTATACTATTTGTATTGTCTAAGCACTGCATGCTCTGAGATAACAACTTTTTTGTGTTGATGTGTACAGCCATGAAACAACTTTCAAACTCCTCATAATCATGTGGGAAGTTATCCTAAGGTGTTTCAATTAGTTTGCAGTAAGCACTTTGGTATAAAATTCAGATGTATACTACCTTAATGTCAGAGCATAGTAGTACTGAGAAAGTAACTTTTTTGTCTTGATGAACTGAGGGATGAAACAACTTTAAACCTAGTCATACTCATGTGGGAAGTTAACCAAATGTGTTTGCATTAGGTTTGCAGTCAGGACTTTTGAGTACAATTGAAATGTATACTACTTTTATGTCAAAGCATTCTATTCTCTGTGAAATCAACTTTTTTGTCTTTATGTGCACAGGTATGAAACAACTTTGAGACATCTCAGAATCATGTGGGAAGTTAATCTAAGTTGTTTCCACCAGGTTTGCAGTAAGTACTTTGGTGTAAAATTGAAATGTATACTATTTGTATTGTCTAAGCATTGCATTCACTGAGATAACAACTTTTTTGTGTTGATGTGTACAGCCATGAAACAACTTTCAAACTACTCATAATCATGTGGGAAGTTAACCTAAGGTGTTTCAATTAGTTTGCAGTAAGTACTTTGGTATAAAATTCAGATGTGTCCTACCTTAATGTCAGATCATAGTAGTACTGAGAAAGTAACTTTTTTGTCTTGATGAACTGAGGCATGAAACAACCTTAAACTTAGTCATACTCATGTGGGAAGTTAACCTAAAGTGTTTCCATTAGGTTTGCAGTAAGTGCTTTGGTGTAAAATTGAAATGTATACTATTTGTATTGTCTAAGCATTGCATGCACTGAGATAACAACTTTTTTGTCTTGATGTGTACAGCCATGAAACAACTTTCAAACTACTCATAATCATGTGGAAAGTTAACCTAAGGTGTTTCCATTAGGTTTGCAGTAAGTGCTTTGGTGTAAAATTGAAATGTATTCTATTTGTATTGTAAAAGCACTGCATGCACTGAGAAAACAACTTTTTTGTCTTGATGTGCACAGGTATGAAACAACTTTCAGACATCTCAGAATCATGTGGGAAGTTAACCTAAGTTGTTTCCATTAGGTTTGCAGTAAGTACTTTGGTGTACAATTGAAATGTATACTATTTGTATTGTCTAAGCATTGCATTCACTGAGATAACAACTTTTTTGTGTTGATGTGTACAGCCATGAAACAACTTTCAAACTACTCATAATCATGTGGGAAGTTAACCTAACGTGTTTCCATTAGTTTGCAGTAAGTACTTTGGTATAAAATTCAGATGTGTCCTACCTTAATGTCAGACATAGTAGTACTGAGAAAGTAACTTTTTTGTCTTGATGAACTGAGGCATGAAACAACTTTAAACCTAGTCATACTCATGTGGGAAGTTAACCAAATGTGTTTGCATTAGGTTTGCAGTCAGGACTTTTGAGTACAATTGAAATGTATACTACTTTTATGTCAAAGCATTCTATTGTCTGTGAAATCAACTTTTTTGTCTTTATGTGCACAGGTATGAAACAACTTTCAGACATCTCAGAATCATGTGGGAAGTTAACCTAAAGTGTTTCCATTAGGTTTGCAGTAAGTGCTTTGGTGTAAAATTGAAATGTATACTATTTGTATTGTCTAAGCATTGCATGCACTGAGATAACAACTTTTTTGTGTTGATGTGTACAGCCATGAAACAACTTTCAAACTACTCATAATCATGTGGAAAGTTAACCTAAGGTGTTTCCATTAGGTGTGCAGTAAGTGCTTTGGTGTAAAATTGAAATGTATACTATTTGTATTGTAAAAGCATTGCATGCACTGAGAAAACAACTTTTTTGTCTTGATGTGCACAGGTATGAAACAACTTTCAGACATCTCAGAATAATGTGGGAAGTTAACCTAAGTTGTTTCCATTAGGTTTGCAGTAAGTACTTTGGTGTAAAATTGAAATGTATACTATTTGTATTGTCTAAGCATTGCATTCACTGAGATAACAACTTTTTTGTGTTGATGTGTACAGCCATGAAACAACTTTCAAACTACTCATAATCATGTGGGAAGTTAACCTAAGGTGTTTCCATTAGTTTGCAGTAAGTACTTTGGTATAAAATTCAGATGTGTCCTACCTTAATGTCAGAGCATAGTAGTACTGAGAAAGTAACTTTTTTGTCTTGATGAACTGAGGCATGAAACAACTTTAAACCTAGTCATACTCATGTGGGAAGTTAACCAAATGTGTTTGCATTAGGTTTGCAGTCAGGACTTTTGAGTACAATTGAAATGTAGACTACTTTTATGTCAAAGCATTCTATTGTCTGTGAAATCAACTTTTTTGTCTTTATGTGCACAGGTATGAAACAACTTTCAGACATCTCTGAATCATGTGGGAAGTTAACCTAAAGTGTTTCCATTAGGTTTGCAGTAAGTGCTTTGGTGTAAAATTGAAATGTATACTATTTGTATTGTCTAAGCATTGCATGCACTGAGATAACAACTTTTTTGTGTTGATGTGTACAGCGATGAAACAACTTTCAAACTACTGATAATCATGTGGAAAGTTAACCTAAGGTGTTTCCATTAGGTTTGCAGTAAGTGCTTTGGTGTAAAATTGAAATGTATACTATTTGTATTGTAAAAGCATTGCATGCACTGAGAAAACAACTTTTTTGTCTTGATGTGCACAGGTATGAAACAACTTTCTGACATCTCAGAATCATGTGGGAAGTTAATCTAAGTTGTTTCCATTAGGTTTGCAGTAAGTACTTTGGTGTAAAATTGAAATGTATACTATTTGTATTGTCTAAGCATTGCATTCACTGAGATAACAACTTTTTTGTGTTGATGTGTACAGCCATGAAACAACTTTCAAACTACTCATAATCATGTGGGAAGTTAACCTAAGGTGTTTCAATTAGTTTGCAGTAAGCACTTTGGTGTAAAATTGAGATGTATACTACCTTAATGTCAGAGCATAGTAGTACTGAGAAAGTAACTTTTTTGTCTTGATGAACTGAGGGATGAAACAACTTTAAACCTAGTCATACTCATGTGGGAAGTTAACCAAATGTGTTTGCATTAGGTTTGCAGTCAGGACTTTTGAGTACAATTGAAATGTATACTACTTTTATGTCAAAGCATTCTATTGTCTGTGAAATCAACTTTTTTGTCTTTATGTGCACAGGTATGAAACAACTTTCAGACATCTCAGAATTATGTGGGAAGTTAATCTAAGTTGTTTCCATTAGGTTTGCAGGAAGAGCTTTGGTGTAAAATTGAAATGTATACTATTTGTATTGTCTAAGCATTACATTCACTGAGATAACAACTTTTTTGTGTTGATGTGTACAGCCATGAAACAACTTTCAAACTACTCATAATCATGTGGGAAGTTAACCTAAGGTGTTTCCATTAGTTTGCAGTAAGTACTTTGGTATAAAATTCAGATGTGTCCTACCTTAATGTCAGAGCATAGTAGTACTGAGAAAGTAACTTTTTTGTCTTGATGAACTGAGGCATGAAACAACTTTAAACCTAGTCATACTCATGTGGGAAGTTAACCAAATGTGTTTGCATTAGGTTTGCAGTCAGGACTTTTGAGTACAATTGAAATGTATACTACTTTTATGTCAAAGCATTCTATTCTCTGTGAAATCAACTTTTTTGTCTTTATGTGCACAGGTATGAAACAACTTTCAGACATCTCTGAATCATGTGGGAAGTTAACCTAAAGGGTTTCCATTAGGTTTGCAGTAAGTGCTTTGGTGTAAAATTGAAATGTATACTATTTGTATTGTCTAAGCATTGCATGCACTGAGATAACAACTTTTTTGTGTTGATGTGTACAGCCATGAAACAACTTTCAAACTACTCATAATCATGTGGAAAGTTAACCTAAGGTGTTTCCATTAGTTTTGCAGTAAGTGCTTTGGTGTAAAATTGAAATGTATACTATTTGTATTGTAAAAGCATTGCATGCACTGAGAAAACAACATTTTTGTGTTGATGTGTACAGCCATGAAACAACTTTCAAACTACTCATAATCATGTGGGAAGTTAACCTAACGTGTTTCCATTAGTTTGCAGTAAGTACTTTGGTATAAAATTCAGATGTGTCCTACCTTAATGTCAGACATAGTAGTACTGAGAAAGTAACTTTTTTGTCTTGATGAACTGAGGCATGAAACAACTTTAAACCTAGTCATACTCATGTGGGAAGTTAACCAAATGTGTTTGCATTAGGTTTGCAGTCAGGACTTTTGAGTACAATTGAAATGTATACTACTTTTATGTGAAAGCATTCTATTGTCTGTGAAATCAACTTTTTTGTCTTTATGTGCACAGGTATGAAACAACTTTCAGACATCTCAGAATTATGTGGGAAGTTAATCTAAGTTGTTTCCATTAGGTTTGCAGGAAGAGCTTTGGTGTAAAATTGAAATGTATACTATTTGTATTGTCTAAGCATTGCATTCACTGAGATAACAACTTTTTTGTGTTGATGTGTACAGCCATGAAACAACTTTCAAACTACTCATAATCATGTGGGAAGTTAACCTAAGGTGTTTCCATTAGTTTGCAGTAAGTACTTTGGTATAAAATTCAGATGTGTCCTACCTTAATGTCAGAGCATAGTAGTACTGAGAAAGTAACTTTTTTGTCTTGATGAACTGAGGCATGAAACAACTTTAAACCTAGTCATACTCATGTGGGAAGTTAACCAAATGTGTTTGCATTAGGTTTGCAGTCAGGACTTTGAGTACAATTGAAATGTATACTACTTTTATGTCAAAGCATTCTATTGTCTGTGAAATCAACTTTTTTGTCTTTATGTGTACAGGTATGAAACAACTTTCAGACATCTCGGAATCATGTGGGAAGTTAACCTAAAGTGTTTCCATTAGGTTTGCAGTAAGTGCTTTGGTGTAAAATTGAAATGTATACTATTTGTATTGTCTAAGCATTGCATGCACTGAGATAACAACTTTTTTGTCTTGATGTGTACAGCCATGAAACAACTTTCAAACTACTCATAATCATGTGGAAAGTTAACCTAAGGTGTTTCCATTAGGTTTGCAGTAAGTGCTTTGGTGTAAAATTGAAATGTATTCTATTTGTATTGTAAAAGCACTGCATGCACTGAGAAAACAACTTTTTTGTCTTGATGTGCACAGGTATGAAACAACTTTCAGACATCTCAGAATCATGTGGGAAGTTAACCTAAGTTGTTTCCATTAGGTTTGCAGTAAGTACTTTGGTGTACAATTGAAATGTATACTATTTGTATTGTCTAAGCATTGCATTCACTGAGATAACAACTTTTTTGTGTTGATGTGTACAGCCATGAAACAACTTTCAAACTACTCATAATCATGTGGGAAGTTAACCTAAGGTGTTTCAATTAGTTTGCAGTAAGCACTTTGGTGTAAAATTGAGATGTATACTACCTTAATGTCAGAGCATAGTAGTACTGAGAAAGTAACTTTTTTGTCTTGATGAACTGAGGGATGAAACAACTTTAAACCTAGTCATACTCATGTGGGAAGTTAACCAAATGTGTTTGCATTAGGTTTGCAGTCAGGACTTTTGAGTACAATTGAAATGTATACTACTTTTATGTCAAAGCATTCTATTCTCTGTGAAATCAACTTTTTTGTCTTTATGTGCACAGGTATGAAACAACTTTCAGACATCTCAGAATCATGTGGGAAGTTAACCTAAAGTGTTTCCATTAGGTTTGCAGTAAGTGCTTTGGTGTAAAATTGAAATGTATACTATTTGTATTGTCTAAGCATTGCATGCACTGAGATAACAACTTTTTTGTGTTGATGTGTACAGCCATGAAACAACTTTCAAACTACTCATAATCATGTGGAAAGTTAACCTAAGGTGTTTCCATTAGGTTTGCAGTAAGTGCTTTGGTGTAAAATTGAAATGTATACTATTTGTATTGTAAAAGCATTGCATGCACTGAGAAAACAACTATTTTGTCTTGATGTGCACAGGTATGAAACAACTTTCAGACATCTCAGAATAATGTGGGAAGTTAACCTAAGTTGTTTCCATTAGGTTTGCAGTAGGTACTTTGGTGTAAAATTGAAATGTATACTATTTGTATTGTCTAAGCATTGCATTCACTGAGATAACAACTTTTTTGTGTTGATGTGTACAGCCATGAAACAACTTTCAAACTACTCATAATCATGTGGGAAGTTAACCTAACGTGTTTCCATTAGTTTGCAGTAAGTACTTTGGTATAAAATTCAGATGTGTCCTACCTTAATGTCAGACATAGTAGTACTGAGAAAGTAACTTTTTTGTCTTGATGAACTGAGGCATGAAACAACTTTAAACCTAGTCATACTCATGTGGGAAGTTAACCAAATGTGTTTGCATTAGGTTTGCAGTCAGGACTTTTGAGTACAATTGAAATGTATACTACTTTTATGTGAAAGCATTCTATTGTCTGTGAAATCAACTTTTTTGTCTTTATGTGCACAGGTATGAAACAACTTTCAGACATCTCAGAATTATGTGGGAAGTTAATCTAAGTTGTTTCCATTAGGTTTGCAGGAAGAGCTTTGGTGTAAAATTGAAATGTATACTATTTGTATTGTCTAAGCATTGCATTCACTGAGATAACAACTTTTTTGTGTTGATGTGTACAGCCATGAAACAACTTTCAAACTACTCATAATGATGTGGGAAGTTAACCTAAGGTGTTTCCATTAGTTTGCAGTAAGTACTTTGGTATAAAATTGAGATGTGTCCTACCTTAATGTCAGAGCATAGTAGTACTGAGAAAGTAACTTTTTTGTCTTGATGAACTGAGGCATGAAACAACTTTAAACCTAGTCATACTCATGTGGGAAGTTAACCAAATGTGTTTGCATTAGGTTTGCAGTCAGGACTTTTGAGTACAATTGAAATGTATACTACTTTTATGTCAAAGCATTCTATTGTCTGTGAAATCAACTTTTTTGTCTTTATGTGCACAGGTATGAAACAACTTTCAGACATCTCTGAATCATGTGGGAAGTTAACCTAAAGTGTTTCCATTAGGTTTGCAGTAAGTGCTTTGGTGTAAAATTGAAATGTATACTATTTGTATTGTCTAAGCATTGCATGCACTGAGAGAACAACTTTTTTGTGTTGATGTGTACAGCCATGAAACAACTTTCAAACTACTGATAATCATGTGGAAAGTTAACCTAAGGTGTTTCCATTAGGTTTGCAGTAAGTGCTTTGGTGTAAAATTGAAATGTATACTATTTGTATTGTAAAAGCATTGCATGCACTGAGAAAACAACTTTTTTGTCTTGATGTGCACAGGTATGAAACAACTTTCTGACATCTCAGAATCATGTGGGAAGTTAATCTAAGTTGTTTCCATTAGGTTTGCAGTAAGTACTTTGGTGTAAAATTGAAATGTATACTATTTGTATTGTCTAAGCATTGCATTCACTGAGATAACAACTTTTTTGTGTTGATGTGTACAGCCATGAAACAACTTTCAAACTACTCATAATCATGTGGGAAGTTAACCTAAGGTGTTTCAATTAGTTTGCAGTAAGCACTTTGGTGTAAAATTGAGATGTATACTACCTTAATGTCAGAGCATAGTAGTACTGAGAAAGTAACTTTTTTGTCTTGATGAACTGAGGGATGAAACAACTTTAAACCTAGTCATACTCATGTGGGAAGTTAACCAAATGTGTTTGCATTAGGTTTGCAGTCAGGACTTTTGAGTACAATTGAAATGTATACTACTTTTATGTCAAAGCATTCTATTCTCTGTGAAATCAACTTTTTTGTCTTTATGTGCACAGGTATGAAACAACTTTCAGACATCTCAGAATCATGTGGGAAGTTAACCTAAAGTGTTTCCATTAGGTTTGCAGTAAGTGCTTTGGTGTAAAATTGAAATGTATACTATTTGTATTGTCTAAGCATTGCATGCACTGAGATAACAACTTTTTTGTGTTGATGTGTACAGCCATGAAACAACTTTCAAACTACTCATAATCATGTGGAAAGTTAACCTAAGGTGTTTC
The DNA here is from genome assembly GCF_030028105.1 of Mobula birostris. Lineage (NCBI taxonomy): Eukaryota > Metazoa > Chordata > Chondrichthyes > Myliobatiformes > Myliobatidae > Mobula > Mobula birostris. The sequence goes on from NW_027278493.1 coordinate 166,362, forward strand.
CATTAGGTTTGCAGTAAGTGCTTTGGTGTAAAATTGAAATGTATACTATTTGTATTGTAAAAGCATTGCATGCACTGAGAAAACAACTTTTTTGTCTTGATGTGCACAGGTATGAAACAACATTCAGACATCTCAGAATAATGTGGGAAGTTAACCTAAGTTGTTTCCATTAGGTTTGCAGTAAGTACTTTGGTGTAAAATTGAAATGTATACTATTTGTATTGTCTAAGCATTGCATTCACTGAGATAACAACTTTTTTGTGTTGATGTGTACAGCCATGAAACAACTTTCAAACTACTCATAATCATGTGGGAAGTTAACCTAACGTGTTTCCATTAGTTTGCAGTAAGTACTTTGGTATAAAATTCAGATGTGTCCTACCTTAATGTCAGACATAGTAGTACTGAGAAAGTAACTTTTTTGTCTTGATGAACTGAGGCATGAAACAACTTTAAACCTAGTCATACTCATGTGGGAAGTTAACCAAATGTGTTTGCATTAGGTTTGCAGTCAGGACTTTTGAGTACAATTGAAATGTATACTACTTTTATGTCAAAGCATTCTATTCTCTGTGAAATCAACTTTTTTGTCTTTATGTGCACAGGTATGAAACAACTTTCAGACATCTCAGAATTATGTGGGAAGTTAATCTAAGTTGTTTCCATTAGGTTTGCAGGAAGAGCTTTGGTGTAAAATTGAAATGTATACTATTTGTATTGTCTAAGCATTACATTCACTGAGATAACAACTTTTTTGTGTTGATGTGTACAGCCATGAAACAACTTTCAAACTACTCATAATCATGTGGGAAGTAACCTAAGGTGTTTCCATTAGTTTGCAGTAAGTACTTTGGTATAAAATTCAGATGTGTCCTACCTAATGTCAGAGCATAGTAGTACTGAGAAAGTAACTTTTTTGCCTTGATGAACTGAGGCATGAAACAACTTTAAACCTAGTCATACTCATGTGGGAAGTTAACCAAATGTGTTTGCATTAGGTTTGCAGTCAGGACTTTTGAGTACAATTGAAATGTATACTACTTTTATGTCAAAGCATTCTATTCTCTGTGAAATCAACTTTTTTGTCTTTATGTGCACAGGTATGAAACAACTTTCAGACATCTCTGAATCATGTGGGAAGTTAACCTAAAGGGTTTCCATTAGGTTTGCAGTAAGTGCTTTGGTGTAAAATTGAAATGTATACTATTTGTATTGTCTAAGCATTGCATGCACTGAGATAACAACTTTTTTGTGTTGATGTGTACAGCCATGAAACAACTTTCAAACTACTCATAATCATGTGGAAAGTTAACCTAAGGTGTTTCCATTAGTTTTGCAGTAAGTGCTTTGGTGTAAAATTGAAATGTATACTATTTGTATTGTAAAAGCATTGCATGCACTGAGAAAACAACTTTTTGTCTTGATGTGCACAGGTATGAAACAGCTTTCAGACATCTCAGAATCATGTGGGAAGTTAATCTAAGTTGTTTCCATTAGGTTTGCAGTAAGTACTTTGGTGTAAAATTGAAATGTATACTATTTGTATTGTCTAAGCATTGCATTCACTGAGATAACAACTTTTTTGTGTTGATGTGTACAGCCATGAAACAACTTTCAAACTACTCATAATCATGTGGGAAGTTAACCTAAGGTGTTTCCATTAGTTTGCAGTAAGTACTTTGGTATAAAATTCAGATGTGTCCTACCTTAATGTCAGATCATAGTAGTACTGAGAAAGTAACTTTTTTGTCTTGATGAACTGAGGCATGAAACAACTTTAAACCTAGTCATACTCATGTGGGAAGTGAACCAAATGTGTTTGCATTCGGTTTGCAGTCAGGACTTTTGAGTACAATTGAAATCTATACTACTTTTATGTCAAAGCATTCTATTCACTGTGAAATCAACTTTTTTGTCTTTATGTGCACAGGTATGAAATAACTTTCAGACATCTCTGAATCATGTGGGAAGTTAACCTAAAGTGTTTGCATTAGGTTTGCAGTAAGTGCTTTGGTGTAAAATAGAAATGTATTCTATAGGTATTGTAAAAGCATTGCATGCACTGAGAAAACAACTTTTTTGTCCTGATGTGCACAGGTATGAAACAACTTTCAGACATCTCAGAATCATGTGGGAAGTTAATCTAAGTTGTTTCCATTAGGTTTGCAGTAAGAGCTTTGGTGTAAAATTGAAATGTATACTATCTGTATTGTCTAAGCACTGCATGCTCTGAGATAACAACTTTTTTGTGTTGATGTGTACAGCCATGAAACAACTTTCAAACTCCTCATAATCATGTGGGAAGTTATCCTAAGGTGTTTCAATTAGTTTGCAGTAAGCACTTTGGTGTAAAATTCAGATGTATACTACCTTAATGTCAGAGCATAGTAGTACTGAGAAAGTAACTTTTTGTCTTGATGAACTGAGGGATGAAACAACTTTAAACCTAGTCATACTCATGTGGGAAGTTAACCAAATGTGTTTGCATTAGGTTTGCAGTCAGGACTTTTGAGTACAATTGAAATGTATACTACTTTTATGTCAAAGCATTCTATTCTCTGTGAAATCAACTTTTTTGTCTTTATGTGCACAGGTATGAAACAACTTTGAGACATCTCAGAATCATGTGGGAAGTTAATCTAAGTTGTTTCCATTAGGTTTGCAGTAAGTACTTTGGTGTAAAATTGAAATGTATACTATTTGTATTGTCTAAGCATTGCATTCACTGAGATAACAACTTTTTTGTGTTGATGTGTACAGCCATGAAACAACTTTCAAACTACTCATAATCATGTGGGAAGTTAACCTAAGAACCTAAGGTGTTTCAATTAGTTTGCAGTAAGTACTTTGGTATAAAATTCAGATGTGTCCTACCTTAATGTCAGATCATAGTAGTACTGAGAAAGTAACTTTTTTGTCTTGATGAACTGAGGCATGAAACAACCTTAAACTTAGTCATACTCATGTGGGAAGATAACCTAAAGTGTTTCCATTAGGTTTGCAGTAAGTGCTTTGGTGTAAAATTGAAATGTATACTATTTGTATTGTCTAAGCATTGCATGCACTGAGATAACAACTTTTTTGTGTTGATGTGTACAGCCATGAAACAACTTTCAAACTACTCATAATCATGTGGAAAGTTAACCTAAGGTGTTTCCATTAGGTTTGCAGTAAGTGCTTTGGTGTAAATTGAAATGTATACTATTTGTATTGTAAAAGCATTGCATGCACTGAGAAAACAACTTGTTTGTCTTGATGTGCACAGGTATGAAACAACTTTCAGACATCTTAGAATCATGTGGGAAGTTAATCTAAGTTGTTTCCATTAGGTTTGCAGTAAGTACTTTGGTGCAAAATTGAAATGTATACTATTTGTATTGTCTAAGCATTGCATTCACTGAGATAACAACTTTTTTGTGTTGATGTGTACAGCCATGAAACAACTTTCAAACTACTCATAATCATGTGGGAAGTTAACCTAAGGTGTTTCCATTAGTTTGCAGTAAGTACTTTGGTATAAAATTCAGATGTGTCCTACCTTAATGTCAGAGCATAGTAGTACTGAGAAAGTAACGTTTTTGTCTTGATGAACTGAGGCATGAAACAACTTTAAACCTAGTCATACTCATGTGGGAAGTTAACCAAATGTGTTTGCATTAGGTTTGCAGTCAGGACTTTTGAGTACAATTGAAATGTATACTACTTTTATGTCAAAGCGTTCTATTCACTGTGAAATCAAATTTTTTGTCTTTATGTGCACAGGTATGAAACAACTTTCAGACATCTCCGAATCATGTGGGAAGTTAACCTAAAGTGTTTCCATTAGGTTTGCAGTAAGTGCTTTGGTGTAAAATAGAAATGTATACTATTTGTATTGTCTAAGCATTGCATGCACTGAGATAACAACTTTTTTGTGTTGATGTGTACAGCCATGAAACAACTTTCAAACTACTCATAATCATGTGGAAAGTTAGCCTAAGGTGTTTCCATTAGGTTTGCAGTAAATGCTTTGGTGTAAAATTGAAATGTATTCTATATGTATTGTAAAAGCTTTGCATGCACTGAGAAAACAACTTTTTTGTCTTGATGTGCACAGGTATGAAACAACTTTCAGACATCTCAGAATTATGTGGGAAGTTAATCTAAGTTGTTTCCATTAGGTTTGCAGGAAGAGCTTTGGTGTAAAATTGAAATGTATACTATTTGTATTGTCTAAGCATTGCATTCACTGAGATAACAACTTTTTTGTGTTGATGTGTACAGCCATGAAACAACTTTCAAACTACTCATAATCATGTGGGAAGTTAACCTAAGGTGTTTCCATTAGTTTGCAGTAAGTACTTTGGTATAAAATTCAGATGTGTCCTACCTTAATGTCAGAGCATAGTAGTACTGAGAAAGTAACTTTTTTTGTCTTGATGAACTGAGCATGTAACAACTTTAAACCTAGTCATACTCATGTGGGAAGTTAACCAAATGTGTTTGCATTAGGTTTGCAGTCAGGACTTTTGAGTACAATTGAAATGTATACTACTTTATGTCAAAGCATTCTATTGTCTGTGAAATCAACTTTTTTGTCTTTATGTGCACAGGTATGAAACAACTTTCAGACATCTCTGAATCATGTGGGAAGTTAACCTAAAGTGTTTCCATTAGGTTTGCAGTGAGTACTTTGGTGTAAAATTGAAATGTATACTATTTGTATTGTCTAAGCATTGCATGCACTGAGATAACAACTTTTTTTGTGTTGATGTGTACAGCCATGAAACAACTTTCAAACTACTGATAATCATGTGGAAAGTTAACCTAAGGTGTTTCCATTAGGTTGCATAAAGTGCTTTGGTGTAAAATTGAAATGTATACTATTTGTATTGTAAAAGCATTGCATGCACTGAGAAAACAACTTTTTTGTCTTGATGTGCACAGGTATGAAACAACTTTCTGACATCTCAGAATCATGTGGGAAGTTAATCTAAGTTGTTTCCATTAGGTTTGCAGTAAGTACTTTGGTGTAAAATTGAAATGTATACTATTTGTATTGTCTAAGCATTGCATTCACTGAGATAACAACTTTTTTGTGTTGATGTGTACAGCCATGAAACAACTTTCAAACTACTCATAATCATGTGGGAAGTTAACCTAAGGTGTTTCAATTAGTTTGCAGTAAGCACTTTGGTGTAAAATTGAGATGTATACTACCTTAATGTCGGAGCATAGTAGTACTGAGAAAGTAACTTTTTTGTCTTGATGAACTGAGGGATGAAACAACTTTAAACCTAGTCATACTCATGTGGGAAGTTAACCAAATGTGTTTGCATTAGGTTTGCAGTCAGGACTTTTGAGTACAATTGAAATGTATACTACTTTTATGTCAAAGCATTCTATTCTCTGTGAAATCAACTTTTTTGTCTTTATGTGCACAGGTATGAAACAACTTTCAGACATCTCAGAATCATGTGGGAAGTTAACCTAAAGTGTTTCCATTAGGTTTGCAGTAAGTGCTTTGTTGTAAAATTGAAATATATACTATTTGTATTGTCTAAGCATTGCATGCACTGAGATAACAACTTTTTTGTGTTGATGTGTACAGCATGAAACAACTTTCAAACTACTCATAATCATGTGGAAAGTTAACCTAAGGTGTTTCCATTAGGTTTGCAGTAAGTGCTTTGGTGTAAAATTGAAATGTATACTATTTGTATTGTAAAAGCATTGCATGCACTGAGAAAACAACTTTTTGTCTTGATGTGCACAGGTATGAAACAACTTTCAGACATCTCAGAATCATGTGGGAAGTTAATCTAAGTTGTTTCCATTAGGTTTTGCAGTAAGTACTTTGGTGTAAAATTGAAATGTATACTATTTGTATTGTCTAAGCATTGCATTCACTGAGATAACAACTTTTTGTGTTGATGTGTACAGCCATGAAACAACTTTCAAACTACTCATAATCATGTGGGAAGTTAACCTAAGGTGTTTCAATTAGTTTGCAGTAAGCACTTTGGTGTAAAATTGAGATGTATACTACCTTAATGTCAGAGCATAGTAGTACTGAGAAAGTAACTTTTTTGTCTTGATGAACTGAGGGATGAAACAACTTTAAACCTAGTCATACTCATGTGGGAAGTTAACCAAATGTGTTTGCATTAGGTTTGCAGTCAGGACTTTTGAGTACAATTGAAATGTATACTACTTTTATGTCAAAGCATTCTATTCTCTGTGAAATCAACTTTTTTGTCTTTATGTGCACCAGGTATGAAACAACTTTGAGACATCTCAGAATCATGTGGGAAGTTAATCTAAGTTGTTTCCATTAGGTTTGCAGTAAGTACTTTGGTGTAAAATTGAAATGTATACTATTTGTATTGTCTAAGCATTGCATTCACTGAGATAACAACTTTTTTGTGTTGATGTGTACAGCCATGAAACAACTTTCAAACTACTCATAATCATGTGGGAAGTTAACCTAAGGTGTTTCAATTAGTTTGCAGTAAGTACTTTGGTATAAAATTCAGATGTGTCCTACCTTATGTCGGATCATAGTAGTACTGAGAAAGTAACTTTTTTGTCTTGATGAACTGAGGCATGAAACAACCTTAAACTTAGTCATACTCATGTGGGAAGATAACCTAAAGTGTTTCCATTAGGTTTGCAGTAAGTGCTTTGGTGTAAAATTGAAATGTATACTATTTGTATTGTCTAAGCATTGCATGCACTGAGATAACAACTTTTTGTGTTGATGTGTACAGCCATGAAACAACTTTCAAACTACTCATAATCATGTGGAAAGTTAACCTAAGGTGTTTCCATTAGGTTTGCAGTAAGTGCTTTGGTGTAAAATTGAAATGTATACTATTTGCATTGTAAAAGCATTGCATGCACTGAGAAACAACTTGTTTGTCTTGATGTGCACAGGTATGAAACAACTTTCAGACATCTTAGAATCATGTGGGAAGTTAATCTAAGTTGTTTCCATTAGGTTTGCAGTAAGTACTTTGGTGTAAAATTGAAATGTATACTATTTGTATTGTCTAAGCATTGCATTCACTGAGATAACAACTTTTTTGTGTTGATGTGTACAGCCATGAAACAACTTTCAAACTACTCATAATCATGTGGGAAGTTAACCTAAGGTGTTTCCATTAGTTTGCAGTAAGTACTTTGGTATAAAATTCAGATGTGTCCTACCTTAATGTCAGAGCATAGTAGTACTGAGAAAGTAACGTTTTTGTCTTGATGAACTGAGGCATGAAACAACTTTAAACCTAGTCATACTCATGTGGGAAGTTAACCAAATGTGTTTGCATTAGGTTTGCAGTCAGGACTTTTGAGTACAATTGAAATGTATACTACTTTTATGTCAAAGCGTTCTATTCACTGTGAAATCAAATTTTTTGTCTTTATGTGCACAGGTATGAAACAACTTTCAGACATCTCCGAATCATGTGGGAAGTTAACCTAAAGTGTTTCCATTAGGTTTGCAGTAAGTGCTTTGGTGTAAAATAGAAATGTATACTATTTGTATTGTCTAAGCATTGCATGCACTGAGATAACAACTTTTTTGTGTTGATGTGTACAGCCATGAAACAACTTTCAAACTACTCATAATCATGTGGAAAGTTAGCCTAAGGTGTTTCCATTAGGTTTGCAGTAAATGCTTGGTGTAAAATTGAAATGTATTCTATATGTATTGTAAAAGCTTTGCATGCACTGAGAAAACAACTTTTTTGTCTTGATGTGCACAGGTATGAAACAACTTTCAGACATCTCAGAATTATGTGGGAAGTTAATCTAAGTTGTTTCCATTAGGTTTGCAGGAAGAGCTTTGGTGTAAAATTGAAATGTATACTATTTGTATTGTCTAAGCATTGCATTCACTGAGATAACAACTTTTTTGTGTTGATGTGTACAGCCATGAAACAACTTTCAACTACTCATAATCATGTGGGAAGTTAACCTAAGGTGTTTCCATTAGTTTGCAGTAAGTACTTTGGTATAAATTCAGATGTGTCCTACCTTAATGTCAGAGCATAGTAGTACTGAGAAAGTAACTTTTTTTGTCTTGATGAACTGAGGCATGTAACAACTTTAAACCTAGTCATACTCATGTGGGAAGTTAACCAAATGTGTTTGCATTAGGTTTGCAGTCAGGACTTTGAGTACAATTGAAATGTATACTACTTTTATGTCAAAGCATTCTATTGTCTGTGAAATCAACTTTTTGTCTTTATGTGCACAGGTATGAAACAACTTTCAGACATCTCTGAATCATGTGGGAAGTTAACCTAAAGTGTTTCCATTAGGTTTGCAGTGAGTACTTTGGTGTAAAATTGAAATGTATACTATTTGTATTGTCTAAGCATTGCATGCACTGAGATAACAACTTTTTTGTGTTGATGTGTACAGCCATGAAACAACTTTCAAACTACTGATAATCATGTGGAAAGTTAACCTAAGGTGTTTCCATTAGGTTTGCATAAAGTGCTTTGGTGTAAAATTGAAATGTATACTATTTGTATTGTAAAAGCATTGCATTCACTGAGAAAACAACTTTTTTGTCTTGATGTGCACAGGTATGAAACAACTTTCTGACATCTCAGAATCATGTGGGAAGTTAATCTAAGTTGTTTCCATTAGGTTTGCAGTAAGTACTTTGGTGTAAAATTGAAATGTATACTATTTGTATTGTCTAAGCATTGCATTCACTGAGATAACAACTTTTTTGTGTTGATGTGTACAGCCATGAAACAACTTTCAAACTACTCATAATCATGTGGGAAGTTAACCTAAGGTGTTTCAATTAGTTTGCAGTAAGCACTTTGGTGTAAAATTGAGATGTATACTACCTTAATGTCGGAGCATAGTAGTACTGAGAAAGTAACTTTTTTGTCTTGATGAACTGAGGGATGAAACAACTTTAAACCTAGTCATACTCATGTGGGAAGTTAACCAAATGTGTTTGCATTAGGTTTGCAGTCAGGACTTTTGAGTACAATTGAAATGTATACTACTTTTATGTCAAAGCATTCTATTCTCTGTGAAATCAACTTTTTTGTCTTTATGTGCACAGGTATGAAACAACTTTCAGACATCTCAGAATCATGTGGGAAGTTAACCTAAAGTGTTTCCATTAGGTTTGCAGTAAGTGCTTTGTTGTAAAATTGAAATATATACTATTTGTATTGTCTAAGCATTGCATGCACTGAGATAACAACTTTTTTGTGTTGATGTGTACAGCCATGAAACAACTTTCAAACTACTCATAATCATGTGGAAAGTTAACCTAAGGTGTTTCCATTAGGTTTGCAGTAAGTGCTTTGGTGTAAAATTGAAATGTATACTATTTGTATTGTAAAAGCATTGCATGCACTGAGAAAACAACTTTTTTGTCTTGATGTGCACAGGTATGAAACAACTTTCAGACATCTCAGAATCATGTGGGAAGTTAATCTAAGTTGTTTCCATTAGGTTTGCAGTAAGTACTTTGGTGTAAAATTGAAATGTATACTATTTGTATTGTCTAAGCATTGCATTCACTGAGATAACAACTTTTTTGTGTTGATGTGTACAGCCATGAAACAACTTTCAAACTACTCATAATCATGTGGGAAGTTAACCTAAGGTGTTTCAATTAGTTTGCAGTAAGCACTTTGGTGTAAAATTGAGATGTATACTACCTTAATGTCAGAGCATAGTAGTACTGAGAAAGTAACTTTTTTGTCTTGATGAACTGAGGGATGAAACAACTTTAAACCTAGTCATACTCATGTGGGAAGTTAACCAAATGTGTTTGCATTAGGTTTGCAGTCAGGACTTTTGAGTACAATTGAAATGTATACTACTTTTATGTCAAAGCATTCTATTCTCTGTGAAATCAACTTTTTTGTCTTTATGTGCACAGGTATGAAACAACTTTCAGACATCTCAGAATCATGTGGGAAGTTAACCTAAAGTGTTTCCATTAGGTTTGCAGGAAGTGCTTTGGTGTAAAATTGAAATGTATACTATTTGTATTGTCTAAGCATTGCATGCACTGAGATAACAACTTTTTTGTGTTGATGTGTACAGCCATGAAACAACTTTCAAACTACTCATAATCATGTAGAAAGTTAACCTAAGGTGTTTCCATTAGTTTTGCAGTAAGTGCTTTGGTGTAAAATTGAAATGTATACTATTTGTATTGTATAAGCATTGCATGCACTGAGAAAACAATTTTTTTGTCTTGATGTGCACAGGTATGAAACAACTTTGAGACATCTCAGAATCATGTGGGAAGTTAATCTAAGTTGTTTCCATTAGGTTTGCAGTAAGTACTTTGGTGTAAAATTGAAATGTATACTATTTGTATTGTCTAAGCATTGCATTCACTGAGATAACAACTTTTTTGTGTTGATGTGTACAGCCATGAAACAACTTTCAAACTACTCATAATCATGTGGGAAGTTAACCTAAGGTGTTTCAATTAGTTTGCAGTAAGTACTTTGGTATAAAATTCAGATGTGTCCTACCTTAATGTCAGATCATAGTAGTACTGAGAAAGTAACTTTTTTGTCTTGATGAACTGAGGCATGAAACAACCTTAAACCTAGTCATACTCATGTGGGAAGTTAACCTAAAGTGTTTCCATTAGGTTTGCAGTAAGTGCTTTGGTGTAAAATAGAAATGTATACTATTTGTATTGTCTAAGCATTGCATGCACTGAGATAACAACTTTTTTGTGTTGATGTGTACAGCCATGAAACAACTTTCAAACTACTCATAATCATGTGGAAAGTTAACCTAAGGTGTTTCCATTAGGTTTGCAGTAAATGCTTTAATGTAAAATTGAAATGTATTCTATATGTATTGTAAAAGCATTGCATGCACTGAGAAAACAACTTTTTTGTCTTGATGTGCACAGGTATGAAACAACTTTCAGACATCTCAGAATCATGTGCGAAGTTAATCTAAGTTGTTTCCATTAGGTTTGCAGTAAGAGCTTTGGTGTAAAATTGAAATGTATACTATTTGTATTGTCTAAGCACTGCATGCTCTGAGATAACAACTTTTTTGTGTTGATGTGTACAGCCATGAAACAACTTTCAAACTACTTATAATCATGTGGGAAGTTAACCTAAGGTGTTTCCATTAGTTTGCAGTAAGTACTTTGGTATAAAATTCAGATGTGTCCTACCTTAACGTCAGACATAGTAGTACTGAGAATGTAACTTTTTTGTCTTGATGAACTGAGGCATGAAACAACTTTAAACCTAGTCATACTCATGTGGGAAGTTAACCAAATGTGTTTGCATTAGGTTTGCAGTCAGGACTTTTGAGTACAATTGAAATGTATACTACTTTTATGTCAAAGCATTCTATTCTCTGTGAAATCAACTTTTTTGTCTTTATGTGCACAGGTATGAAACAACTTTCAGACATCTCTGAATCATGTGGGAAGTTAATCTAAAGTGTTTCCATTAGGTTTGCAGTAAGTGCTTTGGTGTAAAATTGAAATGTATACTATTTGTATTGTCTAAGCATTGCATGCACTGAGATAACAACTTTTTTGTCTTGATGTGTACAGCCATGAAACAACTTTCAAACTACTCATAATCATGTGGAAAGTTAACCTAAGGTGTTTCCATTAGGTTTGCAGTAAGAGCTTTGGTGTAAAATTGAAATGTATACTATTTGTATTGTAAAAGCATTGCATGCACTGAGAAAACAACTTTTTTGTCTTGATGTGCACAGGTATGAAACAACTTTCAGACATCTCAGAATCATGTGGGAAGTTAATCTAAGTTGTTTCCATTAGGTTTGCAGTAAGTACTTTGGTGTAAAATTGAAATGTATACTATTTGTATTGTCTAAGCATTGCATTCACTGAGATAACAACTTTTTTGTGTTGATGTGTACAGCCATGAAACAACTTTCAAACTACTCATAATCATGTGGGAAGTTAACCTAAGGTGTTTCCATTAGTTTGCAGTAAGTACTTTGGTATAAAATTCAGATGTGTCCTACCTTAATGTCAGATCATAGTAGTACTGAGAAAGTAACTTTTTTGTCTTGATGAACTGAGGCATGAAACAACTTTAAACCTAGTCATACTCATGTGGGAAGTTAACCAAATGTGTTTGCATTAGGTTTGCAGTCAGGACTTTTGAGTACAATTGAAATGTATACTACTTTTATGTCAAAGCATTCTATTCACTGTGAAATCAACTTTTTTGTCTTTATGTGCACAGGTATGAAACAACTTTCAGACATCTCAGAATCATGTGGGAAGTTAACCTAAAGTGTTTCCATTAGGTTTGCAGTAAATGCTTTGGTGTAAAATTGAAATGTATTCTATGTGTATTGTAAAAGCATTGCATGCACTGAGAAAACAACTTTTTTGTCTTGATGTGCACAGGTATGAAACAACTTTCAGACATCTGAGAATCATGTGGGAAGTTAATCTAAGTTGTTTCCATTAGGTTTGCAGTAAGAGCTTTGGTGTAAAATTGAAATGTATACTATTTGTATTGTCTAAGCACTGCATGCTCTGAGATAACAACTTTTTTGTGTTGATGTGTACAGCCATGAAACAACTTTCAAACTACTCATAATCATGTGGGAAGTTAACCTAAGGTGTTTCAATTAGTTTGCAGTAAGCACTTTGGTGTAAAATTGAGATGTATACTACCTTAATGTCAGAGCATAGTAGTACTGAGAAAGTAACTTTTTTGTCTTGATGAACTGAGGGATGAAACAACTTTAAACCTAGTCATACTCATGTGGGAAGTTAACCAAATGTGTTTGCATTAGGTTTGCAGTCAGGACTTTTGAGTACAATTGAAATGTATACTACTTTTATGTCAAAGCATTCTATTCTCTGTGAAATCAACTTTTTTGTCTTTATGTGCACAGGTATGAAACAACTTTCAGACATCTCAGAATCATGTGGGAAGTTAACCTAAGGTGTTTTCATTAGGTTTGCAGTAAGTGCTTTGGTGTAAAATTGAAATATATACTATTTGTATTGTCTAAGCATTGCATGCACTGAGATAACAACTTTTTTGTGTTGATGTGTACAGCCATGAAACAACTTTCAAACTACTCATAATCATGTGGAAAGTTAACCTAAGGTGTTTCCATTAGGTTTGCAGTAAGTGCTTTGGTGTAAAATTGAAATGTATACTATTTGTATTGTAAAAGCATTGCATGCACTGAGAAAACAACTTTTTTGTCTTGATGTGCACAGGTATGAAACAACTTTCAGACATCTCAGAATCATGTGGGAAGTTAACCTAAGGTGTTTCCATTAGTTTGCAGTAAGTACTTTGGTATAAAATTCAGATGTGTCCTACCTTAACGTCAGACATAGTAGTACTGAGAATGTAACTTTTTTGTCTTGATGAACTGAGGCATGAAACAACTTTAAACCTAGTCATACTCATGTGGGAAGTTAACCAAATGTGTTTGCATTAGGTTTCCAGTCAGGACTTTTGAGTACAATTGAAATGTATACTACTTTTATGTCAAAGCATTCTATTCTCTGTGAAATCAACTTTTTTGTCTTTATGTGCACAGGTATGAAACAACTTTCAGACATCTCTGAATCATGTGGGAAGTTAATCTAAAGAGTTTCCATTAGGTGTGCAGTAAGTGTTTTGGTGTAAAATTGAAATGTATACTATTTGTATTGTCTAAGCATTGCATGCACTGAGATAACAACTTTTTTGTCTTGATGTGTACAGCCATGAAACAACTTTCAAACTACTCATAATCATGTGGAAAGTTAACCTAAGGTGTTTCCATTAGGTTTGCAGTAAGAGCTTTGGTGTAAAATTGAAATGTATACTATTTGTATTGTCTAAGCATTGCATTCACTGAGATAACAACTTTTTTGTGTTGATGTGTACAGCCATGAAACAACTTTCAAACTACTCATAATCATGTGGGAAGTTAACCTAAGGTGTTTCCATTAGTTTGCAGTAAGTACTTTGGTGTAAAATTCAGATGTGTCCTACCTTAATGTCAGATCATAGTAGTACTGAGAAAGTAACTTTTTTGTCTTGATGAACTGAGGCATGAAACAACTTTAAACCTAGTCATACTCATGTGGGAAGTTAACCAAATGTGTTTGCATTAGGTTTGCAGTCAGGACTTTTGAGTACAATTGAAATGTATACTACTTTTATGTCAAAGCATTCTATTCACTGTGAAATCAACTTTTTTGTCTTTATGTGCACAGGTATGAAACAACTTTCAGACATCTCAGAATCATGTGGGAAGTTAACCTAAAGTGTTTCCATTAGGTTTGCAGGAAGTGCTTTGGTGTAAAATTGAAATGTATACTATTTGTATTGTCTAAGCATTGCATGCACTGAGATAACAACTTTTTTGTGTTGATGTGTACAGCCATGAAACAACTTTCAAACTACTCATAATCATGTAGAAAGTTAACCTAAGGTGTTTCCATTAGTTTTGCAGTAAGTGCTTTGGTGTAAAATTGAAATGTATACTATTTGTATTGTAAAAGCATTGCATGCACTGAGAAAACAATTTTTTTGTCTTGATGTGCACAGGTATGAAACAACTTTCAGACATCTCAGAATCATGTGGGAAGTTAATCTAAGTTGTTTCCATTAGGTTTGCAGTAAGAGCTTTGGTGTAAAATTGAAATGTATACTATTTGTATTGTCTAAGCACTGCATGCACTGAGATAACAACTTTTTTGTGTTGATGTGTACAGCCATGAAACAACTTTCAAACTACTCATAATCATGTGGGAAGTTAACCTAAGGTGTTTCAATTAGTTTGCAGTAAGCACTTCGGTGTAAAATTGAGATGTATACTACCTTAATGTCAGAGCTTAGTAGTACTGAGAAAGTAACTTTTCTGTCTTGATGAACTGAGGCATGAAACAACTTTAAACCTAGTCATACTCATGTGGGAAGTTAACCAAATGTGTTTGCATTAGGTTTGCAGTCAGGACTTTTGAGTACATTTGAAATGTATACTACTTTTATGTCAAAGCATTCTATTCAATGTGAAATCAACTTTTTGTCTTTATGTGCACAGGTATGAAACAACTTTCAGACATCTCAGAATCATGTGGGAAGTTAACCTAAAGTGTTTCCATTAGGTTTGCAGTAAGTGCTTTGGTGTAAAATTGAAATGTATACTATTTGTATTGTCTAAGCATTGCATGCACTGAGATAACAACTTTTTTGTGTTGATGTGTACAGCCATGAAACAACTTTCAAACTACTCATAATCATGTGGAAAGTTAACCTAAGGTGTTTCCATTAGGTTTGCAGTAAGTGCTTTGGTGTAAAATTGAAATGTATACTATTTGTATTGTAAAAGCATTGCATGCACTGAGAAAACAACTTTTTTGTCTTGATGTGCACAGGTATGAAACAACTTTCAGACATCTCAGAATCATGTGGGAAGTTAATCTAAGTTGTTTCCATTAGGTTTGCAGTAAGTACTTTGGTGTAAAATTGAAATGTATACTATTTGTATTGTCTAAGCATTGCATTCACTGAGATAACAACTTTTTTGTGTTGATGTGTACAGCCATGAAACAACTTTCAAACTACTCATAATCATGTGGGAAGTTAACCTAACGTGTTTCCATTAGTTTGCAGTAAGTACTTTGGTATAAAATTCAGATGTGTCCTACCTTAATGTCAGACATAGTAGTACTGAGAAAGTAACTTTTTTGTCTTGATGAACTGAGGCATGAAACAACTTTAAACCTAGTCATACTCATGTGGGAAGTTAACCAAATGTGTTTGCATTAGGTTTGCAGTCAGGACTTTTGAGTACAATTGAAATGTATACTACTTTTATGTGAAAGCATTCTATTGTCTGTGAAATCAACTTTTTTGTCTTTATGTGCACAGGTATGAAACAACTTTCAGACATCTCAGAATTATGTGGGAAGTTAATCTAAGTTGTTTCCATTAGGTTTGCAGGAAGAGCTTTGGTGTAAAATTGAAATGTATACTATTTGTATTGTCTAAGCATTGCATTCACTGAGATAACAACTTTTTTGTGTTGATGTGTACAGCCATGAAACAACTTTCAAACTACTCATAATCATGTGGGAAGTTAACCTAAGGTGTTTCCATTAGTTTGCAGTAAGTACTTTGGTATAAAATTGAGATGTGTCCTACCTTAATGTCAGAGCATAGTAGTACTGAGAAAGTAACTTTTTTGTCTTGATGAACTGAGGCATGTAACAACTTTAAACCTAGTCATACTCATGTGGGAAGTTAACCAAATGTGTTTGCATTAGGTTTGCAGTCAGGACTTTTGAGTACAATTGAAATGTATACTACTTTTATGTCAAAGCATTCTATTGTCTGTGAAATCAACTTTTTTGTCTTTATGTGCACAGGTATGAAACAACTTTCAGACATCTCTGAATCATGTGGGAAGTTAACCTAAAGTGTTTCCATTAGGTTTGCAGTGAGTACTTTGGTGTAAAATTGAAATGTATACTATTTGTATTGTCTAAGCATTGCATGCACTGAGATAACAACTTTTTTGTGTTGATGTGTACAGCCATGAAACAACTTTCAAACTACTGATAATCATGTGGAAAGTTAACCTAAGGTGTTTCCATTAGGTTTGCATAAAGTGCTTTGGTGTAAAATTGAAATGTATACTATTTGTATTGTAAAAGCATTGCATGCACTGAGAAAACAACTTTTTTGTCTTGATGTGCACAGGTATGAAACAACTTTCTGACATCTCAGAATCATGTGGGAAGTTAATCTAAGTTGTTTCCATTAGGTTTGCAGTAAGTACTTTGGTGTAAAATTGAAATGTATACTATTTGTATTGTCTAAGCATTGCATTCACTGAGATAACAACTTTTTTGTGTTGATGTGTACAGCCATGAAACAACTTTCAAACTACTCATAATCATGTGGGAAGTTAACCTAAGGTGTTTCAATTAGTTTGCAGTAAGCACTTTGGTGTAAAATTGAGATGTATACTACCTTAATGTCAGAGCATAGTAGTACTGAGAAAGTAACTTTTTTGTCTTGATGAACTGAGGGATGAAACAACTTTAAACCTAGTCATACTCATGTGGGAAGTTAACCAAATGTGTTTGCATTAGGTTTGCAGTCAGGACTTTTGAGTACAATTGAAATGTATACTACTTTTATGTCAAAGCATTCTATTCTCTGTGAAATCAACTTTTTTGTCTTTATGTGCACAGGTATGAAACAACTTTCAGACATCTCAGAATCATGTGGGAAGTTAACCTAAAGTGTTTCCATTAGGTTTGCAGGAAGTGCTTTGGTGTAAAATTGAAATGTATACTATTTGTATTGTCTAAGCATTGCATGCACTGAGATAACAACTTTTTTGTGTTGATGTGTACAGCCATGAAACAACTTTCAAACTACTCATAATCATGTAGAAAGTTAACCTAAGGTGTTTCCATTAGTTTTGCAGTAAGTGCTTTGGTGTAAAATTGAAATGTATACTATTTGTATTGTAAAAGCATTGCATGCACTGAGAAAACAATTTTTTTGTCTTGATGTGCACAGGTATGAAACAACTTTGAGACATCTCAGAATCATGTGGGAAGTTAATCTAAGTTGTTTCCATTAGGTTTGCAGTAAGTACTTTGGTGTAAAATTGAAATGTATACTATTTGTATTGTCTAAGCATTGCATTCACTGAGATAACAACTTTTTTGTGTTGATGTGTACAGCCATGAAACAACTTTCAAACTACTCATAATCATGTGGGAAGTTAACCTAAGGTGTTTCAATTAGTTTGCAGTAAGTACTTTGGTATAAAATTCAGATGTGTCCTACCTTAATGTCAGATCATAGTAGTACTGAGAAAGTAACTTTTTTGTCTTGATGAACTGAGGCATGAAACAACCTTAAACCTAGTCATACTCATGTGGGAAGTTAACCTAAAGTGTTTCCATTAGGTTTGCAGTAAGTGCTTTGGTGTAAAATAGAAATGTATACTATTTGTATTGTCTAAGCATTGCATGCACTGAGATAACAACTTTTTTGTGTTGATGTGTACAGCCATGAAACAACTTTCAAACTACTCATAATCATGTGGAAAGTTAACCTAAGGTGTTTCCATTAGGTTTGCAGTAAATGCTTTAATGTAAGATTGAAATGTATTCTATATGTATTGTAAAAGCATTGCATGCACTGAGAAAACAACTTTTTTGTCTTGATGTGCACAGGTATGAAACAACTTTCAGACATCTCAGAATCATGTGGGAAGTTAATCTAAGTTGTTTCCATTAGGTTTGCAGTAAGAGCTTTGGTGTAAAATTGAAATGTATACTATTTGTATTGTCTAAGCACTGCATGCTCTGAGATAACAACTTTTTTGTGTTGATGTGTACAGCCATGAAACAACTTTCAAACTACTTATAATCATGTGGGAAGTTAACCTAAGGTGTTTCCATTAGTTTGCAGTAAGTACTTTGGTATAAAATTCAGATGTGTCCTACCTTAACGTCAGACATAGTAGTACTGAGAATGTAACTTTTTTGTCTTGATGAACTGAGGCATGAAACAACTTTAAACCTAGTCATACTCATGTGGGAAGTTAACCAAATGTGTTTGCATTAGGTTTGCAGTCAGGACTTTTGAGTACAATTGAAATGTATACTACTTTTATGTCAAAGCATTCTATTCTCTGTGAAATCAACTTTTTTGTCTTTATGTGCACAGGTATGAAACAACTTTCAGACATCTCTGAATCATGTGGGAAGTTAATCTAAAGTGTTTCCATTAGGTTTGCAGTAAGTGCTTTGGTGTAAAATTGAAATGTATACTATTTGTATTGTCTAAGCATTGCATGCACTGAGATAACAACTTTTTTGTCTTGATGTGTACAGCCATGAAACAACTTTCAAACTACTCATAATCATGTGGAAAGTTAACCTAAGGTGTTTCCATTAGGTTTGCAGTAAGAGCTTTGGTGTAAAATTGAAATGTATACTATTTGTATTGTAAAAGCATTGCATGCACTGAGAAAACAACTTTTTTGTCTTGATGTGCACAGGTATGAAACAACTTTCAGACATCTCAGAATCATGTGGGAAGTTAATCTAAGTTGTTTCCATTAGGTTTGCAGTAAGTACTTTGGTGTAAAATTGAAATGTATACTATTTGTATTGTCTAAGCATTGCATTCACTGAGATAACAACTTTTTTGTGTTGATGTGTACAGCCATGAAACAACTTTCAAACTACTCATAATCATGTGGGAAGTTAACCTAAGGTGTTTCCATTAGTTTGCAGTAAGTACTTTGGTATAAAATTCAGATGTGTCCTACCTTAATGTCAGATCATAGTAGTACTGAGAAAGTAACTTTTTTGTCTTGATGAACTGAGGCATGAAACAACTTTAAACCTAGTCATACTCATGTGGGAAGTTAACCAAATGTGTTTGCATTAGGTTTGCAGTCAGGACTTTTGAGTACAATTGAAATGTATACTACTTTTATGTCAAAGCATTCTATTCACTGTGAAATCAACTTTTTTGTCTTTATGTGCACAGGTATGAAACAACTTTCAGACATCTCAGAATCATGTGGGAAGTTAACCTAAAGTGTTTCCATTAGGTTTGCAGTAAATGCTTTGGTGTAAAATTGAAATGTATTCTATGTGTATTGTAAAAGCATTGCATGCACTGAGAAAACAACTTTTTTGTCTTGATGTGCACAGGTATGAAGCAACTTTCAGACATCTCAGAATCATGTGGGAAGTTAATCTAAGTTGTTTCCATTAGGTTTGCAGTAAGAGCTTTGGTGTAAAATTGAAATGTATACTATTTGTATTGTCTAAGCACTGCATGCTCTGAGATAACAACTTTTTTGTGTTGATGTGTACAGCCATGAAACAACTTTCAAACTACTCATAATCATGTGGGAAGTTAACCTAAGGTGTTTCAATTAGTTTTCAGTAAGCACTTTGGTGTAAAATTGAGATGTATACTACCTTAATGTCAGAGCACAGTAGTACTGAGAAAGTAACTTTTTTGTCTTGATGAACTGAGGGATGAAACAACTTTAAACCTAGTCATACTCATGTGGGAAGTTAACCAAATGTGTTTGCATTAGGTTTGCAGTCAGGACTTTTGAGTACAATTGAAATGTATACTACTTTTATGTCAAAGCATTCTATTCTCTGTGAAATCAACTTTTTTGTCTTTATGTGCACAGGTATGAAACAACTTTCAGACATCTCAGAATCATGTGGGAAGTTAACCTAAAGTGTTTCCATTAGGTTTGCAGTAAGTGCTTTGGTGTAAAATTGAAATATATACTATTTGTATTGTCTAAGCATTGCATGCACTGAGATAACAACTTTTTTGTGTTGATGTGTACAGCCATGAAACAACTTTCAAACTACTCATAATCATGTGGAAAGTTAACCTAAGGTGTTTCCATTAGGTTTTCAGTAAGTGCTTTGGTGTAAAATTGAAATGTATACTATTTGTATTGTAAAAGCATTGCATGCACTGAGAAAACAACTTTTTTGTCTTGATGTGCACAGGTATGAAACAACTTTCAGACATCTCAGAATCATGTGGGAAGTTAACCTAAGGTGTTTCCATTAGTTTGCAGTAAGTACTTTGGTATAAAATTCAGATGTGTCCTACCTTAACGTCAGACATAGTAGTACTGAGAATGTAACTTTTTTGTCTTGATGAACTGAGGCATGAAACAACTTTAAACCTAGTCATACTCATGTGGGAAGTTAACCAAATGTGTTTGCATTAGGTTTCCAGTCAGGACTTTTGAGTACAATTGAAATGTATACTACTTTTATGTCAAAGCATTCTATTCTCTGTGAAATCAACTTTTTTGTCTTTATGTGCACAGGTATGAAACAACTTTCAGACATCTCTGAATCATGTGGGAAGTTAATCTAAAGTGTTTCCATTAGGTTTGCAGTAAGTGTTTTGGTGTAAAATTGAAATGTATACTATTTGTATTGTCTAAGCATTGCATGCACTGAGATAACAACTTTTTTGTCTTGATGTGTACAGCCATGAAACAACTTTCAAACTACTCATAATCATGTGGAAAGTTAACCTAAGGTGTTTCCATTAGGTTTGCAGTAAGAGCTTTGGTGTAAAATTGAAATGTATACTATTTGTATTGTCTAAGCATTGCATTCACTGAGATAACAACTTTTTTGTGTTGATGTGTACAGCCATGAAACAACTTTCAAACTACTCATAATCATGTGGGAAGTTAACCTAAGGTGTTTCCATTAGTTTGCAGTAAGTACTTTGGTGTAAAATTCAGATGTGTCCTACCTTAATGTCAGATCATAGTAGTACTGAGAAAGTAACTTTTTTGTCTTGATGAACTGAGGCATGAAACAACTTTAAACCTAGTCATACTCATGTGGGAAGTTAACCAAATGTGTTTGCATTAGGTTTGCAGTCAGGACTTTTGAGTACAATTGAAATGTATACTACTTTTATGTCAAAGCATTCTATTCACTGTGAAATCAACTTTTTTGTCTTTATGTGCACAGGTATGAAACAACTTTCAGACATCTCAGAATCATGTGGGAAGTTAATCTAAGTTGTTTCCATTAGGTTTGCAGTAAGAGCTTTGGTGTAAAATTGAAATGTATACTATTTGTATTGTCTAAGCACTGCATGCTCTGAGATAACAACTTTTTTGTGTTGATGTGTACAGCCATGAAACAACTTTCAAACTACTCATAATCATGTGGGAAGTTAACCTAAGGTGTTTCAATTAGTTTGCAGTAAGCACTTTGGTGTAAAATTGAGATGTATACTACCTTAATGTCAGAGCATAGTAGTACTGAGAAAGTAACTTTTTTGTCTTGATGAACTGAGGGATGAAACAACTTTAAACCTAGTCATACTCATGTGGGAAGTTAACCAAATGTGTTTGCATTAGGTTTGCAGTCAGGACTTTTGAGTACAATTGAAATGTATACTACTTTTATGTCAAAGCATTCTATTGTCTGTGAAATCAACTTTTTTGTCTTTATGTGCACAGGTATGAAACAACTTTCAGACATCTCAGAATCATGTGGGAAGTTAACCTAAAGTGTTTCCATTAGGTTTGCAGTAAGTGCTTTGGTGTAAAATTGAAATGTATACTATTTGTATTGTCTAAGCATTGCATGCACTGAGAAAAAACTTTTTTGTCTTGATGTACACAGGTATGAAACAACTTTCAGACATCTCAGAATCATGTGGGAAGTTAATCTAAGTTGTTTCCATTAGGTTTGCAGTAAGTACTTTGGTGTAAAATTGAAATGTATGCTATTTGTATTGTCTAAGCATTGCATTCACTGAGATAACAATTTTTTTGTGTTGATGTGTACAGCCATGAAACAACTTTCAAACTACTCATAATCATGTGGGAAGTTAACCTAACGTGTTTCCATTAGTTTGCAGTAAGTAGTTTGGTATAAAATTCAGATGTGTCCTACCTTAATGTCAGATCATAGTAGTACTGAGAAAGTAACTCTTTTGTCTTGATGAACTGAGGCATGAAACAACTTTAAACCTAGTCATACTCATGTGGGAAGTTAACCAAATGTGTTTGCATTAGGTTTGCAGTCAGGACTTTTGAGTACAATTGAAATGTATACTACTTTTATGTCAAAGCATTCTATTCACTGTGAAATCAACTTTTTTGTCTTTATGTGCACAGGTATGAAACAACTTTCAGACATCTCAGAATCATGTGGGAAGTAAACCTAAAGTGTTTCCATTAGGTTTGCAGTAAGTGCTTTGGTGTAAAATAGAAATGCATACTATTTGTATTGTCTAAGAATTGCATGCACTGAGATAACAACTTTTATGTGTTGATGTGTACAGCCATGAAACAACTTTCAAACTACTCATAATCATGTGGAAAGTTAACCTAAGGTGTTTCCATTAGGTTTGCAGTAAATGCTTTGGTGTAAAATTGAAATGTATTCTATATGTATTGTAAAAGCATTGCATGCACTGAGAAAACAATTTTTTTGTCTTGATGTGCACAGGTATGAAACAACTTTCAGACATCTCAGAATCATGTGGGAAGTTAATCTAAGTTGTTTCCATTAGGTTTGCAGTAAGAGCTTTGGTGTAAAATTGAAATGTATACTATTTGTATTGTAAAAGCATTGCATGCACTGAGAAAACAAATTTTTTGTCTTGATGTGCAGAGGTATGAAACAACTTTGAGACATCTCAGAATCATGTGGGAAGTTAATCTAAGTTGTTTCCATTAGGTTTGCAGTAAGTACTTTGGTGTAAAATTGAAATGTATACTATTTGTATTGTCTAAGCATTGCATTCACTGAGATAACAACTTTTTTGTGTTGATGTGTACAGCCATGAAACAACTTTCAAACTACTCATAATCATGTGGGAAGTTAACCTAAGGTGTTTCAATTAGTTTGCAGTAAGTACTTTGGTATAAAATTCAGATGTGTCCTACCTTAATGTCAGATCATAGTAGTACGGAGAAAGTAACTTTTTTGTCTTGATGAACTGAGGCATGAAACAACCTTAAACTTAGTCATACTCATGTGGGAAGTTAACCTAAAGTGTTTCCATTAGGTTTGCAGTAAGTGCTTTGGTGTAAAATTGAAATGTATACTATTTGTATTGTCTAAGCATTGCATGCACTGACATAACAACTTTTTTGTCTTGATGTGTACAGCCATGAAACAACTTTCAAACTACTCATAATCATGTGGAAAGTTAACCTAAGGTGTTTCCATTAGGTTTGCAGTAAGTGCTTTGGTGTAAAATTGAAATGTATACTATTTGTATTGTAAAAGCATTGCATGCACTGAGAAAACAACTTGTTTGTCTTGATGTG